>NW_024744839.1:4533371-4548371 GCF_018991925.1 Homarus americanus
TCTCTCTCTCTCTCTCTCTCTCTCACACACACACTACTTAAAGTCACTTCAAGCATTAAGTAACTCAGTAAAGTTCAGTAAGACTATTGTAACTACTATGTATGTATCTATTCTAAGTGTTAAGTGACTGATTATATTGTCTTGAGTTGTTCTTAAGTAACTTCATTCTAAAGTGTTAAGTAACTCAAGCTAAATTTGTGTTGATTATTGAGAAAATGTGAAAGTTTAGAGTTTTATGTAATTATAATGTATCTTTTGTTTTGTAAAGGCTTTTGAGAATATTAGTCTGTGATGGCATAAAGTATGATGTGTAAACACGATAACAGCACCAAAAATCGATAACAAAATAACAATTATCAATATAAATAACAATGATCAATAACAACACAACCATTAAAAATAAATACTAGTCAATAACAACAGCAGTTAATAACAACAACGACACACAATAACAATAACAACGAAAAAAAACAACGATAATAAAAAATAAATAACCACAATAATAAAAAAACTAACAAACAAGAAAACAACTAAAATTAAAAAAAAATTCTATGGTCATGAAACTGTCTAAATAAATTACTCGTAAACTAAAGGGGATTTGGAAGAAAAGGTGACTTAACAAGCAGTACGTGGCGGCCAGAGGTCTAGAGATCTGACCTTTGACCCGGAATTAAGGCTTTACAAGGATCAAGGCTTCACAAGGGGTCAAGGCTTCACAAGGGGTCAAGGCTTCACAAGGGGTCAAGGCTTCTATGAGTCAAACTACAAAGAGCTTTAGGGTTAATCTATTAATCTAACCAATCAACTAACTAAACGAAATCATTCCAAGCACTTTATTAAGATTATGGGTTTACACACACACACACACACACACACACACACACACACACACACACACACACACACACATATATTCTCCTTAATAACTAGGATGATAGTAATTAATGTGTGTGTGTGTGTGTGTGTGTGTGTGACTGAACTGTTGTCTCTCTCTGAACTGTGCGTGTGTGTCTAAACTGTGTGTCTCTCAATTATGTCTCTCTCTAACTGCCAGTGTTGTTATCTCCGACTCGCATTACTTATCATTAAAACTCTGAACATAACCTCTTGTCTCTTGAGGTAAGGCAGCACATCAACCTGCCTCAAAAATGGTGACCAAAATGACGACCAAACTGCACTGAGACTCGACCTTAGATGTTGTTAAGGGGATAATAATATAAATGTTAACTCCTAACTCTTATAAGGTTCCTATGTTATTTTATTTCCTGACGTGGATATATAGGTATGAGCGTCACCTGAAGATTAGTCACCCTAGAGTCTTCAGATGATCATGTTTACAGTTTTGGTAAATTCTCTGTGAAGTTTTGATTCTATGCCCTGAGAATCCTGTGGGTCTACGGCTCTTCTAACATAGCTAAGCCAACTCCTCTCACCACTTGTCTCCCACCGTATAAATTCTCATCAAAGGTTCTTAGGTTAATATTTCTCACGTGGGGACATAAGAATACACATTTACGATAACCCCTGAACAATAACGATACCACAAAGTTACTGTTTTTTGTATCGATGGTCAACCGAGTCAGCTGGGTGTAGTTTCATTATATTCCCCGCAAGAGATAAATTACCCTTCGAATTTATGATATTTTTAACCCAAATTCGGTTCCGTATAAACTGTCGAACGATAATATTTTCCCACAAACTGAAAACGAATTATTGTATCTAATTATGGTTTCGTCTCGGAGTAAATATGAAATCCAACAAGTGGCCTCATGATTGTATCCTGACTGCACCAATTACTAAACAAATTTCTAAGGTCAGAATTTATATAGACAAAGGCCACAGTAACGATAAATACAGCACTTTAAGCATTATAACTACTATCATTATTATATATCGGAATTTAATTGACCCAGAATGAGACAGTTTCATTTGATGTGAATTTACGACAAGAATTTAACCTAAGAATCTTTTCAGCATTTTGAGCTTGGTTGGTGGGCAGTACATCTGTTGCGACCCAGGGAGTCAAAGCGAGACGCCTTCAGCATCAGCTGTCAAAGAGGAAAGTTTTGATAGTTATGAACCTTGAATAGCCAAGACCAGGAGGGTGGAGCCATAAGAGGTCGGTAAGGTGAATATTCCTTAAACCTGAAGTGTTACCTAACTGTCCTACCTAACTCGCCGTTTACCCCACGCCAACCACCATCTACCTCTCACGCTAACAATAATCATCTACCCTCGCGCTAATACAACCGTTCACCACGCCTGTCTACCCTCATACCAACAATTCATAACTAAAACCATACAAAAAGATAACACCAGACTCACACAAGATCCAACAAGATAAACTCATTAATAACTTCTTGAAGGATAAAAGCAAGATAAAAAAATATCATAGAATCTATACCTGAAAACGACCTAATTAGGGTCATCAAGTTTTACAATAATCAGCATTAGAAACAATTCTTGAGATTATGTCATGATAGTTCTATGTTTCAATTGATGTCTAGATTTAAGTTCACTCAAGCATCACCACCGAGAAATACTACAGTGCAGGAACCTTCAAGAAGTCAGAAGACCAAAGTGGCAGCAGCTTATCAGTGCCCATCTGTTGGTGGGATATAGCTTCCTCGCAGTGGTGTGTCAGGCGTTAACTCAATTGCTTGGTGAAGTGATAACCACCCTTTCAAGCCTCGGTGGTGGCAGAGAAGCTCCACTAATAACTATATGTCGCCTTGAATAACAGTTTGGAGGGTCCAACCAGGTAGTGTGTAAGTCTGTGTAAGTCTGCGTCTTTTTCTCAATTTGTTGTCACTTGAATGGAATTTGGGCACGGAGAAAATTCAACAGAGAGAAAGAATAGGGAAGAGAAGGATTGAGGGAGATACTAGAGGGATAAAGACAGACAGACAGACAGACAAAAAGATAGATATATAGGTCAATAGATAGATGAAACGATTAATAAACAGACAAATAAAAAATCAAGATATACAGTACAAAAAGAGGCAGAATAATGATGATGATGATGATGATGATGATGATGATGATGATGATGATGATAGTGACGAAGAGGATCATCACAATAACATCACACACAAACACTAATAACAAATACAGTAATCACACCTTACGTCATAATAACCCCCATAGGAAATAGAATTACATCAGTAAAATCAGACCTGACATGATTGGTAAAGCTGGTGAGGTGATTGAATCCAACGAGCTGACACCATCTTCCAATCACCTCATTTTACCTAATTAATCACCACGTGTTAATTAGATGACTTTCCCATGCGGCAAATTAACTTCCATACAAATTCATTCTTGATGTGGCGTTGAGTTAATTATCTTATATTTTTATGATTAGAAAGTCAATATTAGGTTTTCGAGTCCACGTTAAGGTGATTTTAATTAAGTAATCTGGCTTATTCTAGGGTTTAATATATTTCGGCTTATTCTTAAAATATATTATGTTTGTAATCCTTAAGATAATTTTATAAAAGGTAGGTAACAGTGACTTGAAAATCCTGGAGGTAATTAGAAATCATTGTAATTAACGTAACTCTAATGTAACCTCGTAAAGCAAGATATTTATGGTAATTTTATAACCTCTGGGTCTTAATGCATTGTGATAGAGACAATTCATAAACACTAAGATAAACAAATAAAAACAGCAACAAAACAACAAAAACAGCAAATACAATAACAAAACAAAACAGCAAAAACAAAAACAATAGCAACAAAAAACAACAACAAAATGCAAAAAAAACACCACCACCTTACACATCCCAGCATTAATACACAAACATACAACATACAAACTTACATTTCCACCCATTAATATTCTGCAGGGCTGCCTCGCACATATGCAGAAGGATCATGTTGCATGCATTTCAGGGATTTCTCCGTCTGTGAGTTTGTTATGATAAATCCATATACACAACAGTAGAGCTGGGTGTTCCATCTTGAGAGAGAGAGAGAGAGAGAGAGAGAGAGAGAGAGAGAGAGAGAGAGAGAGAGAGAGAGATATTTTCCGTATAACATCTACCAGTCGTTCAGCTGTACAAAATACGAAATAAAGGAGCTTACATGCCTGAACCATGTCAAGAGAGATAAGATATTACCTTCTTCCTCTCTCTCGTTTCTGGAAAACATACTAGTAAACATAATATTCAGTGAGAGCGTATCCCCACTTCCCCAAAATATAAACAATGTGGGTATTCCAGTTTATTATTATTGGTTACCAACCTATTATAGTCCAACCTAACACAAACTTAACCTAACACTAACCTAACACCAACCCAACAATAAACTTAACCTAACCTAACCTAACCTAACACTAACCTAACCTAACACAAACCTAACCTAACCCAACCTAACCCAACAACCCTAAACAAAACAAACCCGCAGAATCGACACGACTTGATAAATCAATATCCAAATAATATAAACTGGGGAACTGAGGGAGTGCACCTAGCGTGTAAGACTATAAAATCATACCAGACGTCGTGTTGGTGTGTGTTATCGGTATCACTGGGCAGAGAGATGATTCAGGTGAACACACAACTACGGAGCTGGGCTACCCACAACAAGTCGACAGATGGTAGTGTTATGAGTCTCGTGGTTGCTGTTGGTGTCTTGTGGATATATAAGTCTTGTTACCTCCAACGTGGAGCTGCTCTGAGGCCCCCTCCACTGTTTCCATGGAATATTGAAGAGGTACAATATCACTGGTTTTTTGGTGGTGATGGTATTAGTAATATTCTTAAATGTATTGATGATGATAATATTGAAAATTTTAAAATAATAATAATAATAACAATAATCTTTTTACATACACGTTACACATTTCACACACACACACACACACACACACATCTATTGACTGCCATACCCTCACACTAATGACTGACACACTCTTCACACCTCACACCAATGACTGACACACCTCACACTCTCATGACACTGACTGACACACTCCTCACACTCCTCACACTAATGACTGACACACTCTCACACTAATGACTGACACACTTCACACTCCTCACACTACTGACTGACACACTCCTCACACTCTCACACTAATGACTGACACACCACACTAATGACTGACACACCTGCACACTCCCTCACACACTAATGACTGACACACTTGCACACTCTCACACCATTGACTGACACATCCCCTCACACCTCACACTACTGACTGACACACTTCACACTACTGACTGACACACACTCTGCACACCTCACACCAGCTGACTGACACTCTCAAGTACACCCCCTCACACACTACTGACTGACATTCCCTGCACACTCCCTCACACTAATGACTGCACACCTCACACTACACACTGACACACTCTCACACTCCCTCACACTACTGACTGACACACTCTCACACCATTGACTGACACACTCCCTGCACACTCACACTACTGACTGACACACACACTTCTGCACACCTCACATCATTGACTGACACACTTCCCTGCACACCTCACACTACTGACTGACACACTCTCACACTTATGGATATATGACTGGAACAGACATACACTCACAGAGAGATAGCTAGATATACTTACAGACTCTCCAGGCGGTAGACGAGAGAGGGAGGGGAGAAGAAGGAGGAGAGAGGGGAGGGAGGGAGATAGGGAGGGGAGAGAGAGAGGGGGAGATGGGGAGGGGAGGGGGGAGGGGGGGGGAGGTAGGGGTGGTAGGATGATTAAAGGAGGTTGGGGTGAGAGAAGGGGTGGGGCTGAGAGGGGTGGAAGTGGAGGAGAAAAGGGGAGGAGGAAGACGTTCAGGTGAGGGGATGTGTAGGAGGGGTGGTGGGTGAGGAGGCAGAGGTGGTGTGGTGGAGGTGGTGTGGGTGTGAGGAGGTGTGGGTGAGGGGAGGGATGGTGAGGTGGTGTGGTGAAGGAGTGTGGTGAGGGGAAGACCAGGGGAATGAAGAGAGGAAGAGGGGAAGAAGAGGAGAATGAAAGGTAAGACAAAGAAAACTAAGAAGAAGAAAAAGAAGAAGAAGAAGAAGAAGAAAAGATAGAAACAGGATATAAAAACAAGATGATAAAGAAGGAAGATAAATAGATGAAACTGAAAAAAAACAAAAATACGAATGAGGGAATAAAAGGAAGATGGAGAAGACAAAAAAAAAACAATATCCGGTTGGACTTCAAAAAAGAGAATTACAGTATAAACTATTAAATAGAAGCAAAATAAAATATACACTCAATTTTCATATTTCCATAAATCTTCTTATTGTATTTAGATTAATCTTCTTATCATCATTTTCTCAGTTCCCATTTGTGTATTTAGAGGAGGAAATAATAAGGGTAAGAAGCTTAAATGAAGGAGAAAATAAGAAAGACAATAATAATGGCTTAAATGTTTTTTTTTTCTTTTCCATTTGACTTGTAACTTATTGGAGATGGTGTTGAGAGTTTCATTGTTTCATGCATTCTTTCTCTTTTGGTTTCATTCATTCTCTTTCTCTTAGTTTCATTCATTCTCTGTCTCTTGGCTTCATTCATTGTCTTAGTTTCATTCATTCTCTCTTTTAGTTTCATTCATTCTCTTTCTTTCCGTTTCATTCATTCTCTTTTAGTTTCACTCAGGTCTATATCCTCGTTTCTTTTTCCTTACCTCAACGTACTCTGTGTTCATTCTTCAAGAGTACCATTGAGTACTATTCTACTTTAGTATTACCTTTATTCGTGTACTATCATTACTTGAGTACCTCCTCTCTTTTATCTCCCTCCCTCTCTTTACCTTTCTTCTTTCTCTCTCTCGTTTCTCCTTTACTTTCCGAGTCATAATACAAGAAACATTTCCCCCCTCACAATCCTCACTCTCTCTCTCTCCTTGCCCCACTTCCCGTTTACTCATTTTCTTTGTTCTTCGTTTTTTTAACTTTCTCTTTCTTCCTACTCCTCTTTCTTTCCTTCTATCTCCTCAAACCCCCTTCTTTTCCACCTGTCTCCTCTTCCTCCCCTCTCTTCCTCTTCTTCTCTCTATTACTGCTCTTCCTCCTACCTCCTCTTCCGCTTATTACCTCTTGTCATCTCCACATCCCCCCTCTTTTCTCCCTCTCATCTCCCCACTTCCCTCTCATCTTCCCACCCGTCTTATCACCCCACCTCTCTCTTATCACCCTACCTCCCTCTTATCACCCCACCACCCTCTTATCACCCCCACCACCCTCTTATCACCCCACGTCCCTCTCATCACCCTCATCTCCCTCTTATCACCCCACCTCCTTCTTATCACCCACCTCCTTCTTATCACCCCACCTCCTTCTTATCACCCACCTCCCTCTCATCTTCCCACCCCTCTTATCACCCTCACCTCCTCTTATCACCCCCACCACCCTCTTATCACCCCACTTCCCTCTCATCTCCCCTCTATAAAGCCTCACATCAACGCACAACATTACCCACCGTTATACCACAACATCGCCGTAACGTTATGCACCCAACAGTCGCCTGAGTATAGCATAAAACTACAACATTGGCGGTGGGGGTGGTGGGGTGGGGGTGGTGTTGGGGGTAGGGGGTGTTGACTGAAGTCCCTCCCTCACCCCCTCACTTGTAGGTGAAGTTTACACACACACACACACACACACACACACCTATAATCACAGTCTAATTAATTAAAAATGATGAGAAAAATAAAATAAGCAGACATATTATACTGTATATTATAGCAAAAGGGACCAAAAAAATAGAGCCTTTACCTGAGGTGGTTTTATAATAATCTCTTATAAGCTTATATGTATGGCCATAGGCAATATATTCCATTAACAGGTAACTCTACAGGTAACTCTACATCACCCTGTAAAAAAATTATAGAAAGTAGAGGAGGAGGAGATAATATAGAAGAAGAGAGAAGAAGAAGAAGAAGAAGACGAAGAAGAAATAAGCAAGAGAAGAAAGAAGTAATGAAGAATTAAAGAAGAAAAAGAGACAATAATTAATGAGAAGAAGAAAGAGAAGAAAGACACAATGAAGAATAAGAAATAAAAAAAGAGAATAAAAAATAAAATAAGAAAAGAATAAAGAGACAACAAAGAATAACAAAATAGAGAAAAAATAAAAAAGAGAAGAGAGACAATAAGGAATAATAAAGCAGAAAATGAGAATAATGAATAAGAGAGAATATGAGAAAAACCCACAATCTATACACAATCTATAGCAGTCAACAATACCCGGGCACAGATCACTGACCCACATCGGGGCCTGGGGGCGAAAATGTAAAAGTAATAATAATAATAATAATAATAATAATAATAATAATAATAATAATAATAATAATAATAATAATAATAATAATAATAATAATAATAATAATAATAATAATAATAATAATAATAATAATAAAGAACCATAAAGAAATACAAAAATTAAAAAAGACCAAAAGTGAGAAACAATATATGTATGTTGTGTTATCAATAGTAAGAGAAACAACTGATACCCTGCAATTGTGTGTAAATGAGGCAAAAAGTCAGATCAACAACCTGGGACTTGGTCACAATTTTTGTGATGCCATATGGCAGCAGGGTCTACCATTAGACAACACATTTTGCTTCCAATATCTTCCCAGGCGGTAGTACCTCCATGTTTGGTAGCTGCCTACTACCTAATAAATGGCTAAGTAACATCATATACAGTATAATAATTTTATAAAAAATATATAAAAACAGCCCTAAATCACACCAAAGAAATCCCACAGGCCTTTAATACCACCAAAGAAATCCTACTACAATACGTACCTCATCCCACCTGCCTTTGTCTCATGCATACTCTGGCTGGTGCTGGCGAGAGGGTGTAAGTGAAACGTGGGTGGGTAGGACCGTAGACTTATTGAGCTGGGGGGAAGGGTGGTTTTTTTCTGTATTGGTGGAAATTTGGTTCTAATTCTAATGGGACCCTAGTTTTAATGGGTGCCAGTTCTAGTGGGTCCAAGTTCTAAAAGGCCCCAGTTCCAATAGGCACTAGTTTTAATAGGCCTCTGTTAATAGGCCCCAGTTCCAAGAGTCCTCTATCCTAGCATGTCCCAAGACGTAATAGGCCCCTGCTGTAATAAGCCATATTTAACATGGGCCCCTGTCCTAATAGACCCCAGTCTTATTACACCCAAACGCAACCCAGCCTTCTCATAGGCCTACTGTTACTGAGGCCTACTGTTACTGGGTCCTATTGTTACTGAGGCCTACTGTTACTGGGTCCTATTGTTACTGGGGCTCACTGATAAATATAAAATAGTACAGGGGATGAGGGAGAGAGGAAGGGAGAAAGGGAGTAAGTGGTGAGGGGAGGGTGAAGAAAGGAAGAATGTGGGTGGGGGGGTGAGGGAGAGAAAAGAGATAAAAAGGGAAAGTAGGTGAAAAAAAGAGGCGGTTAAGATGAAGAAAAGGGAAGGTGAGAGAGAGAGGTGACGGTGGTGAAGAGGAGGGCGGGAATGAGGGAGGGTGGGGAGTGGGAAGGAGGATGGGAGGGGAGTATGGGAGGGAGGATGGGATGGGAAGATGGGTGTTATCATCTCTATGGTTACCCTTTGTGATGTTTATTAGATAGGGGAGAGAGGGATATGGAGGGGGTTTGATATATAGGGGGGTAATTAATATATACTAGAGGGGAACGGGAGGGGGAGGGAGGATGAGAGAGGGGAAAACGGGGGAATAAATACATACACAAGAGGGGAGAGGGATGGGAAGGGGGGAGGGGAAGGGAGGAGGGGAAGGGAGGAGGGGAAGGGAGGAGGGGGGAAAGGAAGGGGGGGGTTGAGGCCAGAGGGAGGAACCTTCTATTTGTATTCATTTATTCATGGGTGAGTCGCTTGATGAGGCACCCATAATGCAGAAGATGGCCTAAGTAAGTGTGTGTGTGTGCGTGTGTGTGTGTGTGTGTGTGTGTGTGTGTGTAGGTGTGTGTGTGTATCTTGAATTAGGTTTTGCAACTTATAAGAGATTAACTGCAAATACCATAAAAAAACACACACACACACACACTGTTACGAGTTGGGGATTAGAATAGTTAAGGTCTACCCAGATCCCAACAGGTAACAACAACAAAAAAAACAAAGACAATCGGACTATAAAAGGGTAGACAAAGGATGCGAGTTTTCGTTGTGTATAATAAAGTACCATAAATCCCTTAACAAAATATTCAGCTTATAAATTACCCTTAACCAAACTTAACCTAAACATTAACAGTATATACATATTAATACAACATAAAACAATCGTGAAGCAAGTGGACGTGGGGGAGGCAATACAAGATTACAAATACTTAAGTGAGGAGCTGAGATGGCTGACGAGTAAGGCTGAGTATTGTAGAAGACGGCAGGTAGTCACTCCGCTGTAGGTTTAGAGGATAGATGATCCTGTGGTCACTTCCCAGAGCCAAGTGCTCTCTCCTCGAATTGGAGCTCACAAAGAAGACTTGGAGGAAGTGACGCAACAACCAGGATATGGAGAAGGGAAACCCCGGAGTGTTAACTAAGACGAGTCATACTCGTGTCTCGTCCCTAGATGGCGTTGCTCGTGGTGCTGGGTAGGTAGATCAGGACAATTGGTGGAGGGGTTCGTAGTGCTGGGTGGAGGGTTCGTAACAACACACACACACACACACACAGCTATACCTCATAACGTCTTACATCAATAATATAAACAGCTGTGGTAGGCAACATCGATATTTTTTTCCCATAACAGTTAAGATGAAGTCAGGTTTTGTTTCCCACCAATAGTGAGGCGGGCGCGATGTTTGCATCAGCCACCACGCAACTTTATAACTCAACCTTAAACTTACGGGAAAACTTACTTCTTCGCGTTGTGGGTTTTGTTGTTGTCTTTCTATCTGTGTAGAGAAAGAGAGAGAGAGAGAGAGAGAGAGAGAGAGAGAGAGAGAGAGAGATGATCGTTGTCAGGTTTTCTCTTTGTGATGAATATAATAATAGGAACCATGGCGAGTGATTCTTCTCAGTGGTTGTAAACTATGGACTCCTAGGGGATACATGAAGCTACATCAGATACAGTTTAGAAGAGATAAAGGTACAATGGGTGTATACAGAAGATGCCACATGTATTACTATTTATAATCGAAAAATTCATAATTGCCACATTTATGTCATGTCTTTACTGACTAGGTAAATGTTATCCATATTTGCCGCCTCGATATACGATGACGTAAAGCGGGAGCCATTCCTAAAACAGAACTTTGAGCTTTACAGAGGCCATAAGCTGAAAAAATTATATTTACTATTTGTTGTTTTTCACTAACATTTATAAGAAGATTCATTACCATTTATGATTTGACATTATTGAAAAACATTAAATATATCCGTCAATGGCCCTCATTACTTATAAGATTCATAAAACACCTGAGCATCGTCTTTAGTAATGGGTTATAGCAGTGGCGTACCATTAATGAGGCAAGCAGAACACCCACATATATCAGTATCAATTCAAATATCAAGTAGGATATGGCCTTTCTCTAAATAAGGGTTGTCAAGCTTTCATAAACACCTAATTTCGTAAATTATATCAGTGGCATCTGACAAAAGTATCTATAATAAATCATTAAATTATGGGTGCAAAGTACTTACGGTGATCTACAGTAATTTAGAAATAAAGTCGTTAAAATAAATGACTAGGCATCATGCACAACGCTGGCCCTCTAAGTTCCCAATGATCTTACTGACGAACATTTAAATAATTTTTATTTATATGATCCGATTATTATTTCAAGTAAAACAGAAAACTGAATAACTTTCCCAAGTGAAAAAAATATAACTGAAAGCGGACTGTAGGGTTATTTAGAAATATTAAAAATAATAATGTAGACCAGGTTTGTACCCATTACATTTATATAAACCTTATTAAAGTCACTCTTATAGAACAAAAACTCTTAGGTAATATAATATCACCGTATAACATAATATTTCATACTTATTAAAGGAAACAAATATTAAATTTGACTAAAATGGCTCAAATTCCTTATGTTCCAACACAATAAAGTCCATTTTAGCATGTTTTTGAGAGGATGGTTACGTCTTTATGTCCATTGAGGGCATGCGGCTTATCCTTCTGCATGCATTGAGGGACGCTGAGGCTCCTCGACTTTCTTGAGTGAAAACTGTGAAGACTAAAATTAAATCTGTATTGTTGAAGACACTATTTAAAAATATATTTTGTTTTCTACTAGGCATGCAATGCATGCCTTGCATTCATTAAGAATACGCCAATAGGCTATAGGTAATTTAGTACATGTCAACTATTGTTATACTGTACCTTTCTATGATAGTTTACCCTCAAGCTATACACGTTTTCTTTGTTAAGTTCTTCGCTCTGTCTCCCGGTAGCGCCACCGTCTGGCTTTAAAGTAGCACACGACACCAATGACCATTTAGATCTGCTTTTTATTTACAATTCTCACATAAACAACTTATGTAAATAACTTTAATAAACGCACAAACAAATTCGAACTAAACTCATTGCCAATCGAGCTAACAAAACAATTACCCAACAACAACAATAACAACAGGGATGACCAGCGTAACAAGCACGTCGAAGTTCACGTCTTTATAAAGCTGAAATTGGTTCAGCTTTTGACAACACCCGGGAGACAAGTTAGTCTACACACACACACACACACCTCTCTTCCCTGCTGTAGCTAGTTCTCTCTATCCCTCTACACTGGCCCTGTCGACGCCAATTTACAAGGTACACAAACCACAGACTGAATCGAGTGAGGAAATGAATAATGTATTCTGGTCAAGAGAATTTATATAATACAGATTGTTGGATACTTACTTCTTTGTGGATCAGTGTAGCAATTATATATATTTTTATTTCTTAGGCTTTAATCAACACATTTACAGGATTTAGCAGTATAACAAAGTTAGATTCCATTGAGAGACAATTACAATTTACACCCTTGTTTATTCCATGGTGTTTCCATTATTTACAATTACTTTTAAGATTCAGTAAAATGATGACTGGAAAACTTCAACTTCGGACAGAATTTTTTTGTGTTGGACATTTAAATTATGTTCACATTAGACAAGACAAGCTGTTTGTTTTAATTTCCAGGATGAGCGAGTCTTCGTACACAGTCACAAAAATCTTATTTCTCGGAACTACAGCGGGCATGGGAGGGTGGTGGGTGGGTGTTAGCTCTGAGTTAATATTTCTTACCACACACACACACACACACCAATCAAAGGGAAATATATGTAATGAATAACATATAATAAGATATAAAATGTATAAAGAAAATATTGATGTGTATAGTACATACAAACATTTATATAAAGTACATGGATACATATTAACATTTGTACAGTAGAGACAAATATTCATTAATAAATAGTCTCACTGCTTTATATACCACGGGATTACACGGGTGAAGAGACTGTATAAACCAAACTGTTATACTCTCACACCTGACTGTACAAATGACTGTATAAAGTAGAGAGATTTATACAGTTTAACACCTGACTGTATGTATGTATGTATGTATGTATGTATGTATGTATGAAGAACCTGTGGCTGACTAAGTGTGTGTTATAAAGTAGTATGGATGATTAACTGTATGAACTGACTGTACATATAATAATAGACTGTATGATACATAAACATGGTTCATCATGCAGGTGAGGTGACTGTATGACCCAGGACAGATGATTACATATACGACGGTGTGTGTGTGTGTGTGTGAGAGAGAAGGGACCAAATTTTGCAGACATATAGCACTAATTAATTCGACTTTTTCTGAAAACTCTTTGTCTGTAGAACAATGGGTGAGACCTCGGGTGTCGTGAGGGGTGGAGGGTGAAGACGATGATGGTGGTGGGGGAGGGGTGGTGGTGGTGGTGGTGGTGGGGGTGGTGATGGATGAGGGTGGTGATGGTGGGGTGGAGGGTGATGGCTAGAAATGGGGATGGCAGTCGGGGATGGTGGTAGTCGGGGATGGTAGTCGGGGATGGTGGTAGTCGGGGATGGTTGAGGGGGATGGTGGTAGTCGGGGATGGTAGTCGGGGATGGTGGTAGTCGGGGATGATCGTAGTACTGGGGGATGGTGCTGGAGGTGATAATGAGGGTGATGGTGAGCATAATGAAGGTGATGGTGAGTATAATGGGGGTGGTGATAATGGTGGAGGTGAGCCTAATGATGGTGACCGGTGGTGGATATAATGACAATGTTGGAGATAACGCTGTTGATGACAATGATAATACGATGAAACATCCCATTCCCATTAACGGACCCTCCTCCAGTTAGTATATATCTCCCAATAGCGGATAGGCTTAAATCCGCTATTGTTACCTGGAAATGAAGAACCACCACGAATAAAATCAGCTAGTGAGAGGGTCTTTTTTCCCTTATCTAATTTCCCAAGAAGTCAATCCGCTATTGTTGGCGACTACTGGAGTGTCATAAGGGGGGGGGGGGGGGGGGGGGGAGTCTTCTGTGTGTGTGTGTGTTTGAGGGGGAGGGGGGTAAGAGTCCCTCACTCCCAATTTTCAGTTCCACTCGTCCAATACCATCTGAGCTACAGGGTGAGCGATGTATGCTATTCAACTGAGTTTTATGCAACCCTCGCGCTTATTGGCTCGTGTGGGAGGGAGGCGTTGTAATTGGCTTCCCTTCCATTACATACCGTAAGCGGCCTTGTGAATAAAGATTTTTTTTGTGTGTGAAATAAAGACTTAAACGACATTAAACTATTTTCAAAGAGGTAAATACACTACGCCAGGCACATAAATAATACAGTATAGTGTGTTGCAGGGTGTTGTAGTGTGTTGCAGGGTGTTGCAGGGTGTTGTGGTGTGTTGTAGGGTGTTGTGGTGTGTTGTAGGGTGTTGTGGTGTGTTGAACGGTGTTATGGTGTGTTGTAGGGTGTTGTGGTGTGTTGCAGGGTGTTATAGTGTGTTGTAGGGTATTGTTTTGTGTTGCAGGGTGTTGTGGTGTGTTGAACGGTGTTATGGTGTGCTGTGGTGGG
>NW_024744839.1:4553371-4624455 GCF_018991925.1 Homarus americanus
TATATATATATATATATATATATAATAAAAACAAATAAAAATACAAATAAAATAAAATACAGGAATAATTTCAACAATGACAAAAAATATTGTTCAAAATTATTCGCTTCGGTTAATCATTTTTTTAATAGTGAATCATGAAAAAAATAAAATATTCTATCTACCAGAATATGCAGGCAATAAAATTCTCTGGCATTTAAAACTACAAAATTCCCAGAATATAAAAAGTATTACAAAAATACGTTACGTCAATTTTCTATGCATATGAGCTTAAATTTGATATTCATGAACATTCAGCCACTAAGACGACCTTAATTTGAGAGGGCAGTGAGACATATGGCTTTAGGAGTAATATTAAGGCAGTCGTCAATTAGATAGACAACACTGAACTGATTTAGATACTTTAGGAAACATTTGACGTACTGCTAGTGACGCACACGGAGGCCAATCAAATACAAGACTGAATAACTACATAAATAAATGAATATATTAATAAATGAATATATACAAACAAATAAGCGTACATAAACAAGTAAGTGTACATAAACAAGTAAGTGTACATAAACAAGTAAGTGTACATAAACAAGTAAGTGTACATAAACAAATAAGTGTACATAAACAAGTAAGTGTACATAAACAAATAAGTGTACATAAACAAATAAGTGTACATAAACAAATAAGCGTACATAAACAAGTAAGTGTACATAAACAAGTAAGTGTACATAAACAAGTAAGTGCACATAAACAAGTAAGTGTACATAAACAAGTAAGTGTATATAAACAAGTAAGTGTACATAAACAAGTAAGTGTATATAAACAAATAAGCGTATATAAACAAATAAGCGTATATAAACAAGTAAGTGTACATAAACAAATAAGCGTATATAAACAAGTAAGTGTACATAAACAAATAAGTGTACATAAACAAGTAAGCGTACATAAACAAATATTCGTACATAAACAAGTAAGTGTACAAACATCCAACGACAAGAATCAGGTCAAAGGTCACCGTGTTCCAGACCACATCATAAGGTATCGTTATGGGTGTCTCACTCAGGTGTATTTCAGAACTATATTCAGAACTACATGAGTCAACACTAAGAGGGGTGAGATGTGTGTGTGTGTGTGTATGTGTGTGTGTGTGTATGTGTGTGTGTGTGTGTGTGTGTGTGTGTGTGTGTGTGTGCGTCAGGTGTGTGTGTGTGTGTGTCAGGTACAGGTTTAATATAAGTTCAATGTCACACTTAAGTGGGTACAAACCAGTCTGTCAGTCACACTTAAGTGGTACAACCTGCCTTATCAGTCACACTTAAGTGTACAACTCCAGTCTGTCAGTCACACTTAAGCAGTACAACCTGGTCTGTCAGTCACACTTAAGTGGTACAACCCAGTCTGTCAGTCACACTTAAGTGGTACAACCCAGTCTGTCAGTCACACTTAAGTGGTACAACCCAGTCTGTCAGTCACACTTAAGTGGTACTGTATTTATCAGCGTTTATCTCCTTATTTAACCCCTTGAGTACGATGACAACCCTTCAGTCCAAAAATAATTTCACCCCTCGATATGGGGTTAAATCACAGTACTGAAGGGGTTAAATCACAGTACTGAAGGGGTTAAATCACAGTACTGAAGGGGTTAAATCACAGTACTGAAGGGGTTAAATCACAGTACTGAAGGGGTTAAATCACAGTACTGAAGGGGTTAAATCACAGTACTGAAGGGGTTAAATCACAGTACTGAAGGGGTTAAATCACAGTACTGAAGGTTAAATCACAGTACTGAAGGGCTTAAATCACAGTACTGAAGGGGTTAAATCACAGTACTGAAGGGGTTAAATCACAGTACTGAAGGGGTTAAATCACAGTACTGAAGGGCTTAAATCACAGTACTGAAGGGGTTAAATCACAGTACTGAAGGGGTTAACCACAGTACTGAAGGGGTTAAATCATAGTACCCGAAAGGGCTAACTACAGTACTGAAGGGGGTTAAATCAGTACTGAAGGGGTTAAATCACAGTACTGAAAGAAGTTAAAATCACAGTACTGAAGGGTTAAATCACAGTACTGAAAAGGGCGCTAAAATCACAGTACTGAAGGGGTTAAATCACAGTACTGGCGTTAAATCACAGTACTGAAGGGCAATCACAGTACTGAAGGGTTAAATCACAGTACTGAAGGGGCTAAATCACAGTACTGAAGGGGTTAAATCACAGCACTGAAGGGTTAAATCACAGTACTGAAGGGGTTAAATCACAGTACTGAAGGGGTTAAATCACAGTACTGAAGGGGTTAAATCACAGTACTGAAGGGGTTAAATCACAGTACTGAAGGGGTTAAATCACAGTACTGAAGGGCTTAAATCACAGTACTGAAGGGGTTAAATCACAGTACTGAAGGGGTTAAATCACAATACTGAAGGGGTTAACATCCATCACCTAAGCCTTACATATCAACATCACCTCGTCTGGAAATTATGAAACACACACACACACACACACACACACACACACAAATACATAACATGTTTGTAGAAAACTTGATCATTTAGCAGCGGTGAAGTAAAGCTGTGAGCCTAGATTACTCACCAGGATTCTCCCCCATAAAGGTCCTCCCAACCCCCGGAGGAAATAACCACCAATTCGTAGTCCATCCTTATTACCTTACCACCCGAGGCGAGGGTGCACGGCCTGGCCACAACTGACAACACCAGCGAGTGAGGGAGGGAAGGGGGGAAAGAGATTTAGGAAGTGGAATCATCAACCTCAACAATCTTTCTCATTAATCATCTCCACACCCCTCCTTCCTCCCCATACCCTTCCCCAACCTCCCCATACCCTTCCCCAACCTCCCCATACCCTTCCTCATCCTCCCCATACCCTTCCTCATCCTCCCCACACCTTTTCTCTCCACACCCTTCCCCACCCCTCCTCATAACCCCCACACCCCTCCTCCCCTACACCCTCCTTCCTTTCCCACACCCTCCTCTCCCATTCCTTACCTACTTCACCCCTTTCCCTTACCTATTCAACACATTTAACCCCTACTCATATTTTTTTTACATCCCAATAAAGAAAAATAACACACACGCCTAAATACACAGTTCATTAATTTCCATTCCCGAGCGGCGTAAATCCGTCAAGCTAACGAGCAGCCTCGAGATCTTTCCTAATTAAGCACAATTTCACCCATTAATAACCCAGGTAAGGTAATGATGGCGTTCTGGAGAGGGAGGAGAGTGGACCAACTGTTCTCTAATGGGGGTGAGGGGTAAGTGAGGGTGGGGGTGAGTGGGTGGGAGTGAGTGGGGGGTGGGGTGAGTGGGGTGGGGGAGTGGGTTGAGTGGGTTGGGGTGAGTGGGGTGGGGGTGAGTGGGGTGGGGGTGAGTGGGTGGGGGGTAAGTGGGTGGAGGTGAGCGAGTGGGGTGGGGTAACTGAGGGAGGGTGAGTGGGGGATGAGTGTGGGGGGGTGAGTGGGATGAGGTGAGTGGGGTGTGGGGTGAGGGGTGGGGGTGAGGTGGGGGGAGTGTGGGATGAGTGTGGGGGTGGTGAGTGGGTGGGGGTGAGGTGAGGTGTGGGGGTGAGGGGTGTGGGGTGAGGTGGGGTGAGGGGTGCTGAGGGGATAAGGGTGCGTGGGGATACGGTGGGGATATGTGGGGATAAGGTGTGTGTGGGGAATAAGGTGTGGGGGATAAGGGTGTGGGGGATAAGGTGGTGTGTGGGGATAAGGTGGTGTGTGGGGACATGGGTGTGTGGGGATAAAGGTGTGTGGGGGATAAAGGGGTGCGGGGGATAAGGGGTGTGCGGGGGGATAAAGGTGTGTGGGGATAAGGTGTGGGGGATAAAGGGGTGTGGGGGATAAAGGATGTGTGGGGATAAAGGGGTGTGTGGGAGGTAGGGGCTGCTTATCTGACCTCAAGTCGAATCCTAAAAGAGCACGAACCAACACGGGTGCCAGGAGAGTGTAACACGCTCAACCTATAGTAACATCAAGAGTAAGTCAAAAGCTGCCGACTTCATTCCAGTGTCGCCCTTTGAAGGTCCTCAATCAAAGTAACTACCTCGAGAGAATCCACCTAAATTGAAAGCAGTTCTCGTTTTTCCTTCTCTTTATACATTTCTTACTTCTTTCTCTTATTTCTTTCTTTTTATCGCGCAAGTTGGACCTCGTGGTGATCATAAGCTCGTTACATATTCAATCGTAATTCTCTTTTTATCTGGTGTAATGAAAATGGTGTCGTGAGATTGCTTTTCCAATTGCAGTTTTCTAAAGATTTTTTTCAGGCATAGTACCTTAGATTATGTTTTTTTTTCTCTCTCTCTCGCTTTAATTTTCACACACACACACACACACACACACACACACACACACACACACACACACACACACACACACACACACAAAACCACAACAAAAAGCTATCTTGTACACTTTTCTATTACACTTGGCTTGGGTATAATAGTGTTTTCTGAAGGGTGAAGACTGCCACAAGAGAGTTATTGAGGGTGTATATGCAATACATATATACTGAAGTTGGAGCATTGGGATAATAGTTGTCTTGAGCATTGGCGTATATATAGAGAGAGAATGGTAAGGTATATACTTGGTGAGTGGAGCATGGAGGGATATTTGTAGTAATAGTGGAGCATGGTAGGGATATTTGTAGTAATAGTGGAGCATGGAGGGATATTTGTAGTAATAGTGGAGCATGGAGGGATATTTGTAGTAATAGTGGAGCATGGAGGGATATTTGTAGTAATAGTGGAGCATGGAGGGATATTTGTAGTTATAGTAGAGCATGAAGGGTTAAATATATGTAGAGATAGTGGAGCATAAATTATATATAGTAGTGGAGCATTGAGGGATATAAATATATCTAGTTATAGCGGAGCATAAGGTATATACAGTATAGGAATAGTGGAGCATAAAGTAGCAGTTATTTCTCTCTATCCTCCTCAATACTCTCTCTCACAAACATAAAAGAGGAGAAATAAAAGAGCAAAGAGAGAAAGAGAGAGAGAGAGAGAGAGAGAGAGAGAGAGAGAGAGAGAGAGAGAGAGAGAGAGAGAGAGAGGCAAATCAAAAGTCAATTAATGGTTTGTTTACATAGAGGCTGGCGGAAACCAAGAATATCCCTCACGCCTGTAACACATGTATCAGTCAAATCATTAAGGTGTGCACTAGGTAGAGTTAACTAATGCAGAATAATTTGTCCGGGAAAGAATTATTATGTAGATATAAAAATACTGACAGACAGACAGAGACAGTACAGACGGATAGAATGATAGACAAACAGACAAAAAGAAACAGACTTAGAGACAGACAGACAGCATGACAGACAGACAGCATGACAGACAGACAGCATGACAGACAGACAGACAGTACAGACGGATAGAATGATAGACAAACAGACAAAAAGAAACAGACTTAGAGACAGACAGCATGATAGACAGACAGCATGATAGACAGACAGCATGACAGACAGACAGCATGATAGACAGACAGCATGACACACAGACAGCATGACAGACAGACAGACAGTACAGACGGATAGAATGATAGACAAACAGACAAAAAGAAACAGACTTAGAGACAGACAGCATGACAGACAGACAGCATGACACACAGACAGCATGACAGACAGACAGACAGTACAGACGGATAGAATGATAGACAAACAGACAAAAGAAACAGACTTAGAGACAGACAGCATGACAGACAGACAGCATGACACACAGACAGCATGACAGACAGACAGCATGACAGACAGACAGCATGACAACAGACAGCATGATAGACAGCATGACACACAGACAGCATGACAGACAGACAGCATGACAGACAGACAGCATGATAGACAGACAGCATGACACAGACAGCATGACAGACAGACAGCATGACAGACAGACAGCATGATAGACAGACAGCATGATAGACAGACAGCATGATAGACAGACAGCATGATAGACAGACAGCATGATAGACAGACAGCATGATAGACAGACAGCATGACAGACAGACAGCATGACACACAGACAGCATGACAGACAGACAGCATGATAGACAGACAGACAGACAGTACAGACGGATAGAATGATAGACAAACAGACAAAAAGAAACAGACTTAGAGACAGACAGCATGACAGACAGACAGCATGACACACAGACAGCATGACAGACAGACAGCATGACAGACAGACAGCATGACAAACAGACAGCATGATAGACACACAGCATGCACACACAGACAGCATGACAGACGAGACAGCATGACAGACAGACAGCATGATAGACAGACAGCATGACACACAGACAGCATGACAGACAGACAGCATGACAGACAGACAGCATGACAAACAGACAGCATGACAGACAGACAGCATGACAGACAGACAGCATGACAGACAGACAGCATGACAGACAGACAGCATGACAGACAGACAGCATGACAGACAGACAGCATGATAGACAGAACAGCATGACAGACAGACAGCATGACAGACAGACAGCATGACAGACAGACAGCATGACAGACAGACAGCATGACAGACAGACAGCATGACACAGACAGCATGATAGACAAAGCATGACACAGACAGCATGACAGACAGACAGCATGACAGACAGACAGCATGACACACAGACAGCATGATAGACAGACAGCATGACAGACAGACAGCATATAGACGACAGCATGACAGACAGACAGCATGACACACAGACAGCATGATAGACAGACAGCATGACAGACAGACAGCATGACAGACAGACAGCATGACACACAGACAGCATGATAGACAGACAGCATGACACAGACAGCATGATAGACAGACAGCATGACAGACAGATACAAGCACAGAAAAAACACAGATGTTGAGACAGACATTGACAAAGAAAGAAAGAAAGCAAGAAAGCAAGAAAGCAAGCAAGAAAGCAAGAAAGCAAGAAAACAAGAAAGCAAGAAAGAAAGAAAGCAAGAAAGCAAGAAAGAAAGAAAGCAAGAAAGCAAGAAAGCAGCAAGCAGAGCGCAAGGCAAGAGCAAGCAAGAAAGAAAGCAAGAAAGCATGAAATCAAGCAAGCAAGAAAGTACAGATATATTTTTTTGTAGATATCATTCATCTTTTTTTAACTGGAGCATTAAACCAATTAATTGACTCCACTAACTAGATACCAGTAGAGTTAACCTTTACGTTATCTGTTAATCCTCAATCAACAAACAATCAGGTTTTTTATTAATTTATTGCAGGTTGCATAAAAACATCGATGCAATGACGGGATTTAAAGTCATCTCTGCAATATGAGGTTCGTTTATTGAGAGCCAGATAGTCTCTCTCTCTCTCTCTCTCTCTCTCTTCGTCTGACAATTTATTCTTCTCTTTCTCTTCCAAATCATTTATCTAGAAAGGGAGAGAGAGGGAGAGGGAGAGAGAGAGAGAGAGAGAGAGAGAGAGAGAGAGAGAGAGAGAGAGAGAGAAACAGAGAGAAAGAGAAACAGATAGACAGAAAGAGAAAGAGAAATGAAAAGAAAGAGCAAGAGAACACACAGACTAGAGAGATTTGTTTGAGATGAACGTCCCTTGTGGAGGCTTAAATCAAGTTTCCTTTGTATAAAAACACAGACTTGGCACCTACCCTACGTGAGGGGACTGTATGAACCATCCACCAGAAAGAACCACCACTAGAACCGTCAGAACCAGGGATAGAACCATCAGAGCCAAGGATAGGACCATCAGAGCCAGGGATGGAACTATCAGAGCCAGGGATAGAATAATCAGTACCAGGGATAGAACCATCAGAACCAGGGATAGAACCATCAAAACCAGAGAGAGAACCATCAGAACCAGAGAGAGAACCATCAGAACCAGGGATAGGACCATCGGAACCAGGGATAGAACCATCGGAACCAGGGATAGAACCATCAGAACCAGGGATAGAACCATCAGAACCAGGGATAGACCATCAGATCCAGGATAGAAACCACTGACTGTGGATAGACCATCAGAACCAAGGATAGGACCATCAGATCCAGGGATAGAACCATCAGATCCAGGGATAGAACCATCAGATCCCTCCCTCCCTCACTAACTCAACCACTCCCTCCCTCTCGCACTATCACCACATCTTCCCTCTACCACCACTCCCTCTCCTCTACCACCACTCCCTCTCCTCTACCACCACTCCCTCTCCTCTACCACCACTCCCTCTCCTCTACCACCACTCCCTCTCCTCTACCACCACTCACTTCCTCCACCCCCAGCCCCCCACAATCCTTCCCTATTCCTCTTCCACCCCAACAGCCCCACCCTGGCATTCTCCATCACCACCCCCATTACTGCTTCCCTCCACCACCACCCCCCACTACTCCCTCCTCCACTACTCACCACTAACCCACCCACCACGATCTCCCTTCCCCCACTACCACCACCTCCCCCTCTCCTTCCTGCACTACCACCACCCTCCCCTCTCCTTCCCCCACTACCACCACCTCCCCCTCTCCTAAATGGTGATACATATATCCCTGCCAAATATGCATCCTGTCATTTATAGCTGTTATATATCACATTAATGATGGATACTCTTTTTTGCCAAGTATATTTATTGGAGGGATATATTACAGTAAATAGGACTTTATCAGCGGATATATTGAACTAAATATCACTTTGTTAGAGAATATTTTACCCCCCAAATAGCTGGGTCCTGTAGTCAGTTGGATTCGTGTGTTGGTCATTGCATTACATCATGTTCATGTCAGTTGACTTTAAATTACGTGTTTTCTGTGTTATTATATGTCGCTAGCTATCCTGTTTTAGTTTTTTTTTACATGTGTGGTGTTGTGTTAATTTGTGGTGTTGTTCATGTGCCGTGTTGTGTTCATGTGTCGTGTTGTGTTCATGTGTCGTGTTGTGTTCATGTGTCGTGTTGTGTTCATGTGTCGTGTTGTGTTCATGTGCCGTGTTGTGTTCATGTGTCGTGTTGTGTTCATGTGTCGTGTTGTGTTCATGTGTCGTGTTGTGTTCATGTGTCGTGTTGTGTTCATGTGCCGTGTTGTGTTCATGTGTCGTGTTGTGTTCATGTGTTGTGTTGTGTTGTAGTGTGTTAGTACTGTTGTTGCTGGCGGGTAAAATGTTGTTCACGATGAATTAAAATAAACTGTAAATTATTTATAAAAATTAAAATATTTTAGATTGAAACGTTGAATAAATACGTGATATTATTTTAATACTTATGTGTGAGAGAGAGAGAGAGAGAGAGAGAGAGAGAGAGAGAGAGAGAGAGAGAGAGAGAGAGAGAGAGAGCACGTATAATTACATCCAAGCTACGTAGTCAATCATTTCACGAAATGACTGAAAAGTTCTGGGCATTTTGCTAAATTGTTTCACTCGGTCATTTCCCGAAATCCTAACGACTAAAACCTTCAGTCACTTCAGGTAATTACTTGCAAAAAAATACTATTATTATACAACATGACATATTAGGGTAGGTTAGGTTAGGGTAGGTTAGGTTAGGGTAGGTTAGGTTAGGGTAGGTTAGGTTAGGTTAGGTTAGGTTAGGTTAGGGTAGGTTAGGTTTAGGTGCTTAATTGTTAGCTTACTTTTACGAAATGACCTCAAAAATATTTCATCATGTGGTGAAGTGATTGATTACCCAGCTTGACTACAACACATACATACATACATACATACATACATACATACATACAAACCCCCTGTATATATAATTACATAAAGACCATACATATCTACCAATCAACATCCAAATTCCATCAATAAAAACAAACTGTATTTCCCTCACAACAATACAAAAAAAAATAAAATCCCCCCCCCCCTCCCCCTCAAAAAAATAAAAAAAATTCACTCCCTCAGGAATGGAAAACGCGAACCTTTCCACGACGTTATAACTCTGGTATAAAATATTTACCTCAATCTTCAACGACCTGAGCCGGAAACTTGGCCTCCTAGTATTTTCCTCAACTTGATCTATCCTTCAATACCACAACCAGTAACTTTGATCCACTTAAGTGAGTCTTGAATCCTCTGGCCATTCTGGGAGCCAAACCCAGTGATATAGTGAATGGTTCCTTTGGCCCTCGAGGGAGATTTTCCATCGGGGATATATACCTGACTGGTGACATTAGTAGGATGTTTTACCTGACCTCCGGCGAGTTATGTGGTCTTTAGGTTAGGTTTCTTTCATCTCCAGGGAACCATTCCACTTGATCCTTTCCAATCCCGAGTCACTGCTGCGATTGACACTCTTTAATAGTTACCAAACCATAGTTGATTTACCATGTTCGACCCACCACCACATTTGGCCCTTTCCATTCAACTAGTGGCTACAATCGACCCACCTCATTTAACCTACCACAATCGACCCACCGCAGCCTCACCTTACCATAACAAGACGACACAAATTACAAGCTCCATCGACTTATAGAAGGTAAGTCTAAGAGGAGAAGCCTTGTAGCCGTGAGCACCATCACACCCACCGCCACACTGGCTCCTCCCATCGCCTCACCTGCCGAGGTTATTAGCACCGAGATGAAAGAGGACAAGACCACAGGAGGTCATCTTTTTCTTCTCTTTTCTTCTCGGTTGTTTTATTCTCTGTCTATATTTGTCTTGTTTTTACCTTTAGTTACTTTTTGTTATTCTTTTTCATTTATTATATTTTAAGTTTCGCTTCTCTTCATTTCGCGTCTTTTTGTATGTTGGTCTTTTTCCTCTTCCTCTTTTCCTTCTGCTTCACTTAATTTTATTATTTCTTCTCCTTTTCCATTCCTTCTCAAGCGACATAAGTGAAAAAATATACGCCACAATACAGTTAAGTTTCGCAAAATTTAACATAAGTATAAATGTATAATGACTAAACATCCAAGGGCGTTCATTTACGGGTTATATATGATGTCTCTTGCATCTTACTTGAATCGTTTATGTTATCTTAGTGTGATACGTTCAGGATGTACGTACTTGTGTGCTAAGTTGAGGTTTTAGACGTTCCCTTGCGTTCTTCTATGGTGCTAAGTTAAGAATTTGCTATAATTTTACGATCTTTTACGCGGGTAAGTTAAGAATTTGTTATCTCTCTGTATTCATGCTAAGATTACAATTTCCTGACTCTTGTTCTTTTCCTATACTAAGTTTGTTTCTCAAGACGTTCATCCTAATGTGTTAAATCCTCTCTTCTCATTTTACCTAACCTAACCATCTTCTCGTTCACTGCCTTGAAGGTGAATGGTCGTGCGGCTCTGTCATTGTGAAAAGTTTTTCGCCAATAAATCACTTCATAAGAGAGCCATTTGTTGGAACCTTCAGTATCTAAGGAGTTAAGTTCTTTGGCCAGACCATCGATGCTTAAAAAAAATAAAGAATTAAAAAATAATAAGAAAGTAAACAATAAACAAACTAACAAACAGTCACTGGCAATTCATTTTCTATATTAAAAAAATTATTTCCGCAAAAATTAAAAACAATATATAAAAATTTAAAACACATTTTGCCTTAATTATTAAAATATATTCCAAGATTACAAAAACTACTTTGAAGGAAAAGTACGCGATATATATATATATATATATATATATATATATATATATATATATATATATATATATATATATATATATATATATATATATATATATATATATATATATATATACAGTATATATATATATATATTTTTTCCATAAAAGTTTCTAAGCCACCACAAAATACAAAAATAAAAAATCCTAATTCCTTTAACTGAGTATTGAAATATATTGACATAAGCCTTTCACTCCCCTGCAGCACTCCTGAGATACGATTACTTCTTCCCCTAGCAAGAAAATGTCAAGACTCCCAGTAAACAAGTCGTCTCTCTTTCAAGTATTTACTGTAGCGGCAATAAATCACTATAGGAAGACCTCACCAAAAAACACCAATTTCTCTCGGTTTCCCCCAAAAGACGCGCAAAACATGGTACACTGACCACCCATTGGAACTCAAATATACCAACTAAATACCCAAACAACTTTGACATTTTTCATTGAGATGGAGAGCTAAGACTTCTCTCTCCTCTCCACCCCCACCCTCTCCCTGCCCCCTCCCTCCTCTCCCTGCCCCCACCCTCCCCCACAATGTCTTCATACATGCGAGAAAGATGGGAAGGTTTACACAGGATGTAAAACCAGCAACTGGATCTATTCATCTCACACATCTAGACCAAGAAAATGAACATTCTCCTCACACACACACACACACACACACACACACACACACACACACACACACACACACACACACACACACATTAATAAAGGAGAAGCAAATATATTAGACGAATACTAATGGAAGGTAGCGTATTGCTTGTGGGAGAGTTAATGTTAAGAGTACAATGAACATATGCTTGTCTCTCTCTCTCTCTCTCTCTCTCTCTCTCTGGTCTCTTCCTCGTTCTCTGTTCTCTATATCATCTTCTAGTCTCTCTCTCTCTCTCTCTCTCTCTCTCTCTCTCTCTCTCTCTCTCTCTCTCTCTCTCTCTCTCTCTCTCTCTCTCTCTGCACAGGCCCCAAGCAACACAGCTCCCCCAGCGGGCCATTACGTTACTCAGCGCCGTTTGGGAACTAACATTCACACACAAATTAACTGCAGGAAGATGGTAGTCAGGTCAGGCCGGCTTCTGGGGAGGTCACCGTCTCGTTAAGGAAAGCTCATCTGCTAGAATGGCCAAATTAATTATGCAAATGAGATTCAGTGTCAAGATCTTGGGTTATTGAACGAGCGGTATTTGATCGTGTGTGTGTGTGTGTGTAAGCTGGTTAAACTAGGTTAGGTTGGGTTAGGTTGGGTTTAGGACAACTTAGGTCAGATCAGGTTAGGTCAGGTTTAAGTTAGGTTAGGTTAGGTTAGGTTAGATCATGTTTGTTTAAGTCTAGTCAGGTCAACTTAGGTCAAGTTAGGTCAGATCAGGTTAGGTCAGGTTTAAGTTAGGTTAAGTCAGATTAGGTTAGATCATGTTTGTTTAAGTCTAGTCAGGTCAGCTTAGGTCAAGTTAGGTCAGATCAGGTTAGGTCAGGTTTAACTTAGGTTAAGTCAGATTAGGTTAGATCATGTTTGTTTAAGTCTAGTCAGGTCAGCTTAGGTCAAGTTAGGTCAGATCAGGTTAGGTCAGGTTTAACTTAGGTTAAGTCAGATTAGGTTAGATCATGTTTGTTTAAGTCTAGTCAGGTCAGCTTAGGTCAAGTTAGGGGATCATCGAACCTTAAACATCCATAATAAACTGAACGCAAGAGAAAGATAATCGTAGTCTCTCTCTCTCTCTCTCTCTCTCTCTCTCTCTCTCTCTCTCTCTCTCTCCCAAGGTTCGTATAGGGTAATGAACATGTAGTACCATAGTGTGGGGTGCTTAAGGTCGAGCTTCACCGTCCACCAAGGAGTTTGTTGTGGTTGACTGGCTGGGTGGCTGTATTTGTGGCAGTGTTGCTACTGGGATTAAGCGACCCTAATTAAGGAGCGTGTTTGTGTTGTCATTTGCATACTCTTGTCCTTTACTGAATACAAAGCTTACCTCTTAATATTTAAAAAGATAACTATGCTTAAATTATTGCTAGTTATTTAATGTGGTGTTTAGTGATATTATTTTTTATATATATATGGTGAGAATTGTTGGTTAAATATACAAGATAATATTTGTTTAACTCTATACAAAAAAAAAATCAAGGGTAATTTAGTCTCAGTGAGTGGATGATGTGGACGAGAGCCTTGGGGGTGCAATGAGATCTGGTGAGTGAACGGGCTGCGGGCGCGGGGAGAAATTACACGAATCTATCTGTCAGTCAAGTCAGTCAGGAAAGAATGTGAGTGAGTGAGTGAGTGAGTGAGTTAGTGAGTGAGAAAAGACAATTATATCCTATTGCCGACTTATCTCCCACAGTATCAAGAAACATTTAAAGTATATAAGTCAAACATTTTCCTCCTTTACTGACATGACGCAACAATGTTTTAACCACATGAGGAACTTTTTTTCTCTTTTTTTTTTCAAAGTTTGACTCAACATAGTTTATATACTATATGGTCTTCCTAACAATTGAAACATTTAAGCAAGTTAACTTCTACTCATCCTGAACATCACCATGGACCTACTACACACGTACAACAAGTTTACCACCAATTTAAAACCAACTTACCTAACCTAACCAAACTTCTCCACTTAACATAACCAAACCGGTAAAGTTGGTCATGTATTTTCATTTTTTTTTTCTAACAAGTAAAATTCGTTACAACTTTCGATGGTTTTGTTCAGTAACTACGTGATCAGACTCCCAAAATAAGTTAGGAACGATAAGTCTGGTTAAGTATGATACAGTAATGTCCTGTCACCGTTTACCCTTCCTAAGCCAGCCAGCCAGCCAGCCAGCCAGCCAACCAGCCAGCCAGCCAGCCATCTGTCTGTCTGTCTCCCTATCACTAGGAACCACGGGCGAGAGAGGGGAGGCCGGTGGGGTGGCGAAGCGAGGGGAGGTGGGAGGAGGGGGGATGGGGGGAAGGGGTGGGAAAGGAGAGAGGGGTGGAGGGAGGGGAAGGAAGGGGAGACGGGGTGGGGAAAGGATGGGAGGCGGGAGGGGGGGGACGAGGGGAGGGGAGGGGGGACGAGGGGAGGAGGGGGGAGACAAGGGGAGGTGGGGGGGACAAAGGGAAAATGGTTGGGGATGTATAGCTCAGATCAAGTCTTACCTTCGCTTGATCTTGTCACGTTACAAAATTATATATATCCCGTGTGTTAAGAATGACTGCTGGTTATACTACACATTTACGGATATTAAGAGAGATGGACAATAAATGCTTCAAATATATAAAATTATATTTGTCGAATACAACACACACACACACACACACACACACACACACACACACACACACACACACACTTACTTCCAATCAAATAACTGCAATACACAAACACTCCTAATCACACAGAAATCCTCCAATCAAACTCCCAATCACACCAGGCTGTATACATTCCTGAAGGCTCGCTCTTGAAACTCTACAATTATCAGCAGACTGGCGGCACCTCGTCTTAAAACGGGGTACGACTCGACCCCCTGAATCCGACGAGGGAGGGAGGGAGGGAGTGGGGGGAGTGGGGGGGAGTGGGGAAGAGGGAGATGAGGGGGAGGAGAGAGAGAGAGATGAGAGAGAAGGAGGGGGAGAATAATAATACAGATAATGCAGTAGTCGAAGCAACAAGTGACTCGTCCTAACCACAAAAATCTCGTCCTGGCTCTCTCTACGTTACTGGGAATTAGTTGGAATAGCTAATTAATCAAAGTAACAGGGAGATAAGAGCAGTGTTAGAGAAGGTGAGGGAGGATAATATTGTGGCTGGGAAGTGTGTGTGTGTGGGAGAGAGGTGTGAAATTTAGTGGATCATTAGTTTTCAGGGAGGAAAGGTGTGGTACAGGTGTGAGGGTTGTGAGGTGTGGTTGCAGGTGTGGGTTGTGGAGAGAGAGAGAGAGAGAGAGAGAGAGAGAGAGACCCTCAAACAGTAAATAGTACACCAGAAACTAACCACACGGACATAAGGGGCGGAGTGGACGACGCGCGGACGGAAAGAGCCACTATTTACGCCCTACTCAGAGACGGGAGGTGAGGGGGGAGGAGACGGGAGAGTTGGGCAATAAGCAAGATTTACGTGGTTGAAACCGGCCTAATCGCACAGTCAATGGCGTGCATAAGTGTAAATCGCAGTGAAGTAATCATTAAAAGAGAATATTGGCACGATATTAATTCATAAACCGGATTTTCATTCAACACCTGGTTGCAATGCTCATTTGCAAGGCATTACCCTCGCGTGCCGGATTTGCATTGCTAGTTTTCACTGGTAAAATGTGTGTGTGTGTATGTGTGTGTTTTTCCGTCATATGAAGATTACTACCTGGAAGTGGAAGGATGTGGAGCTGTGGACGTGATGGTAATAAAGTAAGACTTCTTTTCATGAAGGCTACGTAAATAAAGGTAGTTTCGTACACGAGCAGTTTCATTAAACAATTCTCGTAAACCTAACCTAGCCTAACCTAAGCTCACCTAGCCTAACCTAAGCTCACCTAGCCTAACCTAAGCTCACCTATCCTAACCTAAGCTCACCTAGCCTAACCTAAGCTCACCTAGCCTAACCTAAACTCACCTAGCCTAACCTAAGCTCACCTAGCCTAACCTAAGCTCACCTAGCCTAACCTAAGCTCACCTAGCCTAACCTAAGCTCACCTATCCTAACCTAAGCTCACCTATCCTAACCTAAGCTCACCTAGCCTAACCTAAGCTCACATAGCCTAACCTAACCTAACCTTATTTGCGAACTTACCTCCAAAACAAATTTGACTCCGGTATAAGAAATTTATTTATGAACTTAACACCAGTACAGCCAGTAACACAGTACAGCAGGACCGCAACAATTATCAGGGTTACGTTCCTGAGAAACACACTGTACATTGCAACTATTATGAACCTACTCTAATATCTTAACCAAATAACTAACGAATCGTATAAATCTATCCACACATACCATTAAGCTTCCACTAAATCCTTCTATTTCATTTCCTAGTGACTATTAGAAGCTATAATTTAATAGCTGGCATTCATGTGTTTATGGTGTTTTTGTACATAATTTATATACGTTTATGACAAAATACCCTGAACAAAATCTGGCAATATCTAGCATCTGATTGTGAGTCGTGTAGATAATTGGGGTATGAGGATTTTTACCATCAATTTATTTTTTTTTTTAATTCATGTTAGTCTGATATAAAGTTGTAATGAAGAACAGCAGATTAAACAACAGCCATAATCCAATTACCTGTATAACACACACACACACACACACACACACACACACACACACACACACACACACACACACACACACATATATCTAACTAGTTTGTTGAGGCTTATACCTGGTTCATCCTGCTAAATTCTAATTGGCTATGAAGGGGAGCGACAACTAAGCCTCAAGAATAAATTTTGTTACAGGAAAAAATAATAAAATACATCCAGGAAAAAATTGAATATACATTTTTTTATATAAATTGATGGCTAGGGATTATGTGTTCCCAGGTATGTGTTTTAGAGAAAGTTCTAATATATTGATAAAAATATAAGATTAACTAGTCGACGCTTGTTCATTATGTACCAAAGGCTTAGTATACAGTGTGTTGTATCCACCTTGACTTTCATGTCTAGATGGTGTTATGTCTTATGTCTAGTTGGTGGTAATGTATTGTAAGTCTAATGTCTGGAAGGTATTATTTGTACTACAGTATAAGTCTTACGTCATCAGCAACGAAACGTGAAGCAATTGTGAAGCAGTGAATGATGATTTCTCTTTAATGAATAAAACTATGAATAATATAATGAATTGTACTCCATTTAGTATGCGTGCGTTCGTGCGTGCGTGCGTGCGTGCGTGCGTGCGTGCGTTCGTGCGTGCGTGTGCGTGCGTGTCAAGCTCACCGAACACCTCAAAGTAAACCTCTGTCCACCATATTTACAAACAACCTAAGGAGCGGAGGAACAAGACGGCCTACACCAACACCTCCACACAAGTCACGAGAAACTTTAATTATTGTACCTAGAATTTCGAAATTGTTGTGTGTTAGAGAGTTACCACACCTTACTGACGGTGTCCCTGCAGGCGTGTTGTTATAACTGTCTCTCTTTCTAATAAAAGACGCCACTAATGGTCAACTGTAAGACCGGCAACATTTGGAGACGTCACACCACAACACCGGCAGACTCAACTGATGCACTACAGGAGACCATGAAGAAACCACAATATTCCCCTTTAATATAAACTTATTACCAAAAAAGTTACTGGAATTAAACGACAAAGGGTAAATAATACAGAAAATAACTCTGTTATGAAAGTTTGTAACTGTAAGTTATAAAAATATCATCTTTCCCAACAAAACTTTATCTTTCTGCACATAATATATAATTACATTTTCAATTCGATTAAATAATTCCCCTAAAGTTTTAAAACTCATAATGTTAACTGGTGACATAAACAGTGAATATAAGATAAAAAAAACAAAACCTTCCCTGTGATGCCTCCTCCACCTCCTATTACCCGGCATACCTTCCTTCTCTGTGATGCCTCCTCCACCTCCTATTACCAGGCATACCTTCCTTCTCTGTGATGCCTCCTCCACCTCCTATTACCCGGCATACCTTCCTTCCCTGTGATGCCTCCTCCACCTCCTATTACCCGGCATACCTTCCTTCCCTGTGATGCCTCCTCCACCTCCTATTACCCGGCATACCTTCCTTCTCTTCTACATCACTCAATAATACAGAAACACATAAACATTCAATCAAGAGCGACATAAACAAACACACAGTGGAGTGGAACAGTGAGCCAACCAGAGAAATGAAGTGTGTATGAGTAAAACATTTAAGGTGGTGGTGATGGGTGGTGGTGGTGATGGGTGGTAGTGGTGGTGGTGGTGATGGGTGGTAGTGGTGGTGGTGATGGGTGGTGGTGGTGGTGGTGATGGTGGTGGTGGTGGTACGGGGGGAGGGGTATGGGTGGTAATGGGTGGTGTGGTGGTGGTGGTGGTGATGGTGATGGGTGGTAGGTGGTGGTGGTGATGGTGATGGGTGGTAGTGGTGATGGGTGGTAGGTGGTGATGGGTGGTAGGTGGTGGTGGGTGGTAGTGGTGGTGGTGGTGGTGGTGGTGGTGGTGGTGGTGGTGGTGGTGGTGATGGTGATGGGTGGTAGTGGTGGTGGTGATGGGTGGTGGTGGTGGTGGGATGGTGATGGGTGGTGGTGGTGGTGGTGGTGGGTGGTAGTGGTGGTGGTGATGGCAGTGGTGATGGTGATGGGTGGTAGTGGTGGTGGTGGTGGTGATGGGTGGTACTGGTGGTGGTGGTGCTGGTGATGGTGGGTGGTGGTGATGGGTGGTGGTGGTGGTGGTGGTGTGGTGTGGTGTGGGTGATGGGTGGTAGTGGTGGTGGTGATGGTGGTGGGTGGTGGTGGTGGGTGGATTGGTACTGGTGGTGGTGATGGGTGGTACTGGTGATGGTGATGGGTGGTGATGGTGATGGGTGGTAGTGGTGGTGGTGGTGATGGTGATGGGTGGTGATGGTGATGGGTGGTGGTGGTGGTGGTGTAGGTCCTCGAGTCTCTATTAAAAAGGAAATTCCCACGTGCCAGTGTTGGGACGTGACAAGACTCGCGCCGCACCGCCCAAGATACCATCATCACTTTGCTATTTTCAGGAAGTCTGTCTGGGAGATTTGATCAGAATCGTCCAGTCCTTGTCAGAGATATTAGACGGAGAGGGAAGAAGGAGGAGGGGAACGAGGAGAGAGAGAGAGAGGAGAGGAAGGAGGTGGAGAAGGAAAGAAAGAAAGGAGAAAGGAGGAAAGTAAGGATGAAAGGAGGAGGGGGAAGGAGGACAGAGAGAGAGAGAGGAAGGAGGTGGAGAGAAGGAAAGAAGGAAGGAGGAGGAAAGTAATGAGGAAGGAGGAGTAAGGAGGAGAGAGAGAGGAGAGAAGGAGAGAGGAAGTGAAAATAGGACAAGAGGAGATGTGGTGGAAGGAAAGGAGAAGATGTGAGAAGTAGAATAACACACACACACACACACACACACACACACACACACACACACACACAGAGAAAGAAAGAAAGTACATAAAGAGGAAATATGGAGAGAAAAAAGATGCCTCCAAAAATGAGATGAGAGGGGAAAGGGAGAAGCAACCAAAGAGGGAGAGAGTAAAAGGAACAGAAGAGGGAAAAAATATATTAAGATAAAAGAGATGGTACAACGACCAGGCACAGAGAATGACGATCAAAGAGGAAAAAGGAGAGAAGAAAGGGAAAGAAGAAAAGGAATTGTAAAATACATCGACACCGCCAGAAGAGAAACGGAGCGAAGAAAAAAGGGACAGGAAAGAGAGACGGAAATTAGAGAGAGAGAGAGAAAGAGAGAGAAGGGATATACCAGTAGGGAAAAGAATAGCAGGAAGGGAGAAAAAAAAGGGAGTAAATGAAAATGAATGGTAAAAAGAGGAAATGTGAGACAAGAAGCGGATCACGTGCAAAGAGAGAGAGAGAGAGATAGAGAGAGAGAGAGAGAGAGAGAGAGAGACACGCCCGCCTCACCTGCCCACCCTGATAATTAACTACTCTAAACTTTACCTGAACATTACCTGTACATTACCTGAACAAACAGCCCCTTGCAAAGACAAACCTCCCCACTAACTAACTACGAAAGGCTCACAGTTAAGAGATAAAGATAATATGGTTAATTTCATTCTTTTCCTGAATTAACTTTTCATCACTTCTTTATTTCCTTGTTTAATCTTAACTGTTTTATTAATTGTCTATGTGTCTGCCGAGGTCTGTTTTTATTTTATTTATTTATTTTTTTTAATCTTCACGGGCACGATATTGAAGATAGAATTGAAATTTGTTTTAAATAGTAATGAAAATACTGAAGAACGTCTAATTTGTTGGGGTGTGGGGTTGGGTGGGGGTGGGGTGGGTGGGTGGTGGGGTGGGGGTGGGGGTATGGGGTGGGTGGGGTGATGGGGTGGGGTGGGGTGGGGTGGGGTGGGGTGGGGGTATGGGTGGGGTGGGGTGGTGGGGTGGGGGGTATGGGTGGGGTGGGGGTGGGGTGGGGTGGGGTGGGGTGGGTGGGGTGGGGTGGGGTGGGGTATGGGTGGGGTGGGGTGGGTGGGGGTATGGGTGGGTGGGGTATGGTGGGGTGGGGTGGGATGGGGTATGGGTGGGGGTGGGGTGGGGTATGGGTGGGTGGGTGGGTGGGGTGAGGTGGAGTATGGGTGGGTGGTCGGTCCTATTGTGGGGAAGGAACGGACACCAGGTTATGAGCGGCTTCTCTAATTTTAGGTTGACTTTTATTTCTCAACAGACCCGTGAGACAGTAACATTATTTTAATTCTAAATCACGAACGCACGTACACACACGCACACACACACACAAAACACACACACGCACAACAATGCACTCAGCAACAAGACTTGCTTCCACAAGATCCTACGTGACTTGAGGAGAATTCTGACCAATTTCTGAAGCAATTTGATTTGAGTGCTCTCTCTCTTAACAAATAGTCTTTAAGGTGAGATATGTGGCAGATCAAGGAGGAGGGGTAGTGAAGGAGAGAGAGAGAGAGAGAGAGAGAGAGAGAGAGAGAGAGAGAGAGAGAGAGAGAGAGAGAGAGAGAGAGAGAGAGAGAGAGAGAGAGAGAGAGAGAGTGTGTGTGTGTGTGTGTGTGTGTGTGTGTGTGTGTGTGTGTGTGTGTGTGTGTGTGTGTGTGTGTGTGTGTGTTAGAAAAATAAAGGTAACTCTCACAAAAATAGCTCCCACCTCACCTTTCATTGTCAGAGAAAATTGCAGTAGTGAAAATCTAACACAGTTCCCCCCTCAAGTAACATCATTAAGTGGGGTTGGTGAGGGGGGTGCGGTGAGGAAGGAGGGGTGGGGAGGGAAGGAGGGGTGAGGGGAAGGAGGGTGAGGGGAGGAGGAAGGGAAAAGGAGAGACAGGAGGGAGGGGGATTGCCAAAATTCTTCACGCTAAATATATCAGGATTCACTAATTTACGGACGTGTAACCTGACACAGAACAAGACCTGGAACCTCGGCTCTTTCAATTCTTATTCTTTCACTTTTCTCTCCCTTCCTACACTTTCTCCTCTTCTTCCCTCCCCCCACCTTTCTCCTCTTCCTCTTCCTCCCCTTCCCTCACACCTCTTTTCTCTCTTCCTTCTTTCCTCCCCTTCCCATCTTCACACCTCTTTCCCTCCTTTTTCTTTCATTTTCCTCCTCCTTACCTCCCACTTTCACTCCCTCTCTTCTTCTTCCTCCTCCCTTTTTTCTCTGTCCTCCCTTACACACACACCACTACGTGACACTGGGCGACAGGAAATCACGCCCTCTGGTAAATAAACCTGGTTATATTTCTCTATGAGGGATAATGAGGTTGTAAGAGTGAGCCATAATGGGTGCCAAGAATGAGGACCAAGGGCTGTATGTGTTAATGGGTGTGGGAGGGAATTTAATGGTTGTGGGAGGAAATTTAATGGTTGTGGGAGGGATTTTAGTGGGTCTTAATGGGTGTGGGAAGGTTCTAAGTGGGTGTTAATGGTGTGAAAGGTTCTAAATGGGTGTTAATGGGTGTGGAAAGGTTCTAAGTGGGTGCTAATGGGTGTGTGAGGGTTCTAAATGGGTGTTAATGGTGGTGGGTGAGTACTAGTATTTTGGTAAAAGGGTTGGGAGGAAAAGGGTTAGGAAAGGGTTAAGGAGAAAGGGTTGGTGGTGGAAAGGTTAGGGGCAAAGGGTTGGAGGAAAGAGCTAGAGAGAAAGGGTTGGTAGTGGGAAAGGGTTGGGGAGGAAAGGGTTATGGAGGAAAGTGTTGGGTTGGGGAGGAAAGGGCTATGGAAAAGGGTTAGGGGAAAGGGTTGATGGAGGGAAAGTGAGAGGGGGGGGGGGGGTTATATCCGAGCGAGATATTAAACTAACGTGATATGTATAACGCCTTGGTCAAAATACAACTCTAATACACCTCTAAGTTAACAGTACACCCTGTATATTCTCATCCAGTATTCATATCATATAAAAATACGAACATACTTCCCTATCTTATTACTTCGAGTATTGTATGTTTGTATACTTAATTTGAGTATACTGGTTATATTTGCTTACGATTCTGATATGTTTACTCCCCTTGACGTGGTATAAAACTAACTCCTATAAAACTCTATGTTATCAGGTAAAAAATAAAATAAAAAATCATAATTGGAAACGTGGCGACGACTGCTTGTTTTTATGTTCTTGGGTAAATGAAGTGAAATAAATTAAATGAATCTCGTTAATTATAGAAATATTGGGAGTTAGGTTATATATGATGGATGTTGGGGTAGGAACAGGTCTGAGAGAGAGAGAGAGAGAGAGAGAGAGAGAGAGAGAGAGAGAGAGAGAAAAAAAAAAAAAAAAAAAGAGAGAGAGAGATTAGGTAACATTATAGCACAAAAATACAAACACAGCTTTACTTAATTATCCAAATATGCAAGATACGTGTAAACTGCCCCATTCTTCTCACGGCCAGTTATAGGGCAGTGCGGATACAGTATACTGAATACTAAACCTCGGTACATACTAGTAGTATAGCCAGCAGTACACATGACCGGTTTACTTCCTAAATTAAAGCCAGGTACCCTTTTGCAGCTGGGTCGACTGAGGTTGCCCTGGAGTGAACCTGTGACCCTTAGGACATGAATCGAGTGCTGTATCCAATTGACCGCTACAGCATATAATTTATGTATTAATACAATCAAATATACAATAATACAAATCTACAGGTAAAAGATTAATTAATATAACACCAGGTAAATAATAATAATAATATATCTGAATATAAATTGTAAAAAATATTAATACACAAAAATAGTAAAAAAAAAATACTCTCAAATATACTAACATTTGGTACTTTTATAACCTGTATGTCAAGTTACTAATTACTTGTTTAGTCAAAGCAATTTTCATCTATTTCTTCTTTAATTAGTAAAGGGTAAACAAACATTCCTTCAAGAAAAATCTGTCTCAGTTAATGACCTCTTAACACCTGCCAGTGACGTGTGATTAAGAAGTTTGATATTTCTTTAAGTCTTCACCTGTATTGATTGGTGGTAATTATGCATCATTTTAGCGAGTTACTGTCTATTTGCCTTTCTACTGTACATATTCATCTGTCTGTCTATCTGTGACTATATATCTGTCTGTCTATATCTGTCAATTTATCTGTCTATATGTGTCTATCTATTTATCTGTCTATCTATATCTGTCTGTCTATTTAAGTGTCTGTCTATATATCTGTATTCCATCTGTCTATAACCCTTTGATGATGATGATGATGATGATGATGATGATTTAAACCTTTGATGATGGCTTAAACCTTTTTAAGGATGATGGTTTAACTTTGGCGATGATGGCTTTAACCTTTGGCGATGATGGTTTAATCCTTTGGCGATGATGGTTTAATCCTTTGGCGATGATGGTTTATCCCTTTGGCGATGATGGTTTAACCCTTGGCGATGATGATTAACACTCTTGATGATGGTTTAAACCTTGGCGATGATGGTTTAAACCTTTTGGCGATGATGGTTTAACCCTTGGCGATGATGGTTTAACTTTGGCGATGATGGTTTCTAAACCCTAGGCGATGATTCAACTCTTTAACGACGAGCATCTAAACCTTCCTAACCAAATTCACATCAATTCCTAACTTCACTTTGAGTTAATGTAAGGAAAGATATACCAGGTATTATCTACTGTAGGTAAGAACAGACTATGGCACTTTAGTCTACCCAACCTCCTCCTCCCTCCTCCTCCTCCTCCTCCTCCCTCCTGCTGCAGCTATAGGTGATATCAAAATAAAATATCTTCCTACTATTTGATGGGGATTCTATAGGTACACCTCCGTAGTAATATTTTAATTGGATGGAAATAAAATGCGCTTAACTTCCCACAGAGACAATTCCTGGTAGTGTAGTTTGTCCAATTTGTAAGGACGTTTATACACTGAAGGTATCAGATGGCATGTGAAAATAACAAAACCAATAATAACTTGAAATAAAAAAAACAGAAAAAAATGCACTATTGACCTGGAGTGAAAAGCGTTCGTTCGTAGTGTGTGAGAATGTGATGGGATAATCATTTTATCTCTTGGGATTCTAGACTTTGTATCGAGAGGTATGTGAGATCAAGGTTCTTAGGTATGCATGTACTTGTTATATATTGCCTTCAGACATCAGAGGAAAGCAAACCCAAGTGGCGCATATATTGAGTTCAGTAGCACACACACACAGACACACTTCTGTAAACAACACAATCAAGGTCAGCCTTGTACTGACTCTACATGCTACGACGACTCAGGTCACTTTGCACCCACGCCAGAGCTGATAATTCTACAACGCCTTTATTCTCCCAAATTAACGTGCATGCGTCACCAGCCTGGTCGTCTTCAACTCCACCCAACAACGTCAGCTGGAGAAGGTACAGAAAAGGAACCTGCAGAATCAAGCTCGGCGCAGACTACTCCACAACAACGCTCTCTCCACCTGGAATGCCATCTCAGTGACCTCCACCCACTAAGCACCGGTAAGGCTGGCAGTGGACTACTGCACCATCTTGTCAACGCCACTTCCTGCCACCAGCAGTCCCCGCCCACCTCGGAACTCGCCACTACAACAATACCCAGCCCATAAGAGCCCGCACTGATAGATATAAGAATAGCAACCATCCCATCTATGTTAAAATAAAAATAACCTGATTTATGTACTGTACAGCCCTGTAAATGTATTGAACGCATATCATTATGTCTAAATCACATGTAAGAGTATTTTCAGCCACCGCTGCATCTCTATTATAAACTTAAAACTTACACATATATATAATACACACACACACACACACACACACACACACACACACACACACACACACACACACACACACACACACACACACACGTGACAGTTACATACCCAAACGTTAATGAATCTCTCTCTTTTAATAACACCGCTGCTGTTATTTACAAACAGAACGAGCAAGTGAGAAAGTTTCCCACAGCTCAACTTCTTTTATATGTTCGGTAGATAATGTAGGTCAGGTGATGGCAGGTGAGAGAGAGGACTTACTTCAGGCAGAACTCCTCCCCGAAGCCATAGTAACACCTCACACGTCAAACGAGTAGAGTGATGACGTGTGTTTACTCGTATGGGATAAAGACATTAACAACTATTCAATTCCCTTACGGTGTGTACAGTCTAGTTCAGCTGTGTGTATACGTATATATACACACATATGTAAGGATCCACATCAAGTACAAGTGTAAGGATGTATGTGTACGGGTCTATGTGTATAAATTGTGTGTATGTGTTTAGGGGTACATGTACTCAGTCAACTCCAACAGAGTCATTATGGAGAGAGAGAGAGGGAGAGAGAGAAAGAGAGAGAGAGAGAGAGAAATATACCCAGATGTTGAATAGACCACAACACCCACCACATATCACTTCACCTCGCTTTCATAGCCAATAAGCTCACCTCGCGTCCCCAGAGATAAAAAAAAATCTCAAATAATTGTTTTTCTGCATTTAAATTATTATCTGCATTCAATACTCCTTTAATTAACTTCAAGAACACTCCATTTTATTGCCTGCAGAGCGAGACGCAGATGTAAACAACGGCAAATAATATCCCGTTCTTGTGAAGTCGACTTAATCCAATTCTGTCTTGCCGGATTCTTAACACGAAAAAGAAAAGAAAAAACGAAAAAAAAGAAAAGAAAAAAAACATAATAATCAGTCTAGAAATGAAGTGAAATACATTGGTCTTCAGCGTGAATGTGTTGTCAAAGAATCTCACTGACAAGAGAACGAATTACCATGTAAATATATGCGCATAATCACCAAGAAGCTGCCATCTTACCATTTTTAGACACATAGAAGCCGGAAATGAAATAGTTCCCGCCACTTATTTGCGAGCTTGGAGGAAGGAAGTGGACCTAATAAGAAGGCCAGAGGGGTTGGGGGCAAAGGAGGGGGCAGAAGGGGTAAAAGTGTAGGGGCGAGGGGTAAAAAGGAGGGAGGGAGGAGGGGGGGCAAAGGGTAGTAGTGGGGGAGGGTGGAGGAGTGTGTGGGGGATGGAGGGAGAGAGGGAGGTACTCGGTGGTCAACAGGTAGAGGCTGACTGCCAGTGCTGGGGAGATGGACGCGTGTCATCAAAGAGGTGTTGGTGAAAGTGCCAAGTGAGTGTGACTGACGAGTGATGCTGGGCCTACATAAACAATGACAATGTATTACACACACACACACACACACACACACACACACACACACACACACACACACACACCTCGCTTACTTCCCAAACCATTCCGGAATACCGTCACTATACACAGTTCGGGTAGATCAGTTTAGTAAATGTGTGTGTGAATGTGTGAATGTGTGCGTATGAATGTGTGTGTCTTTCTTACAATGAGGAGGCGACAGTACCCAAGTCAATATCAATGCACTTCACTATCCACTTCTCTCGGATGTACAGTAAGAGAGTCAATACGGTGAGCAATAAGACCCAGTTTGATTTTTTTTACAGCCTGGAAATGACCGGGCAATAGCAAAGAGAAAAATACTACATAAAAAAGTCATAGCTCTTGAAAATCCTTCTTTTTTTTTTATTCAACTATTTTGAACTACGTTTTATGGCTATTTCCTCAGGCTAAAGGTCGACAGGGGAATTCTTTTCAAATCCCGTTTTTGACAGAGTTTTATACCTGTTAAAACAGTCTGCTTCCGGGGGATATGAAGGTCTGCAAAATAAAAAATAGGGGGAGTGGGAGGGGGGGGGGGGTGGACAGAAACACACCCAAAGAACAGTGAGGCTCAAGTCCGTCTTAGCCCGTCCATTTTTTTTTAACATTTGTTTATGAGGAGCAACAGGTGTCTAGTGTGAGGGTAATTAGTGGTACTGTTAATATTTTCTCTCATTATTATTATTATGGAGGTAAGTTACGTCTCTACATCTTCACTGATAAGCATAAAAAAAGTCGTTGAGTAATTATGATTTTTGTTTTATACTTTTGAATTCAGTCAAGGATGTATGTGCAATTGACTTCAGTCCCGCGTTTACCATTTAGCGTTGTCAATCCTTTCTCTCCCTTAGATGTGAACCCGGGAGGGGGAGAGTGGAGGGGTGTGTCAGGGTAGGCGTCTTTTTGTAGGGGGAGGGAGGGTAGTTGGGAGAGATTACCGTGCAGAATAACACTTTAACAGTTGACAATACCGACGGGGTTTCCTCAGCTGAGTGTAATCATCTAGCACTCATCAGAAGAAAATACTAAAGTTACAATAGGATGAGAGGGGGATGAATTCATGTTGTAAGTAAGGTGTTTCTCTGCAAAAGGCGGCATTTATGAGCAAATGGATTCCGGATATGTTTGAGTCTATATCTTGTAGAAGCAGCACAACACATACAACTACAACAAACACAACACATACAACTACAACAAACAATTCTAAACTCAATCTCCCATACACACCTCATGCATCTACACAACACAAAACACTACAACACACTGCAACACCACTCCTACTGACACTACATCCACAGCACATCCCAACCCCACCCCCTCCCCATAGTTCCCTCCAGTCAGAAATTTATAGGACAAGAAATACATAAGTACATACGAGAAGGGGCGGCGTCCCCACATGAATATATGCAGCCGCGCGCCGTATAAATCTAGCCCACTGAGTGACAACCTAAAGTGGATTTGGAAGTCGACTCTGATTTGGTATTTGGGGAGGAGGGAGGGGGGGCCTTCATATCTTTTATGTCGGTGCATGTTGTGTGTGTGTGTGTGTGTGTGTGTGTGTGTGTGTGTGCGTGTGTGTGTGTGTGTGTGTCGTCCATTTATCATCAATCCTTCTGTTCATCATTAACCCCGACTTCCATACAACATACTTATAGACGATGGACTACTTGGTTAAACAAATAAATAAAGTCGAGCTAAATTGATTGCTAATCGAGTTATCTAAACAATTCCACAACAACAAGAACGACAATGATGTCCAACGTAACAAATTATCGCCTCTACACTCAACAAACACGTCGAGGTTCACGTCTTTATAAAGCTGAAATTGGCTCAGTTTATGACAACACCCCGGAGACAAGTTAGCACACACGCACGCACACACACACACACACACACACACACACACACACACACACACACACACACTGTATAGAGTACAATTCATTATTTTTATTCAGTTTTATTCATAAAAGAGAAATCATCATTACTGCTTCACAATTGCTTCACGAGTCGTTGCTGATGGCGTAAGACTTATACTGTAGTACAAATAATACCTTCCAGACATTAGACTTACAATACATTACCACCAACCAGACATAAGACATAACACCATCTAGACATGAAAGTCAAGGTGGATACAACACACTGTATACAAAGCCTTTGGTACATAATGAACAAGCGTCGACTAATTAATCTTATATTTTTATCAATATATTAGAACTTTCTCTAAAACACATACCTGGGAACACATAATCCCTAGCCATCAATTCATATAAAAAATGTATAATATATTTTTCCCTGGATGTATTTTATTATTTTTTCCTGTAACAAAATTTATTCTTGAGGTTTAGTTGTCGCTCCCCTTCCTGGCCAATTAGAATATAGCAGGATGAACCAGGTATAAGCCTCAACAAACTAGTTAGATGTGTGTGTGTGTGTGTGTGTGTGTGTGTGTGTGTGTGTGTGTCCGAATCACACTGAGGCAGAAGAGGTAATAACAGCACCACGCCCAGCCCAGAGATTACACAAGTACTCCATGAATGAATGACAATCCTTAGTCTCTATCTTAGGAGAATTTGCTGTGAGTTTCATTGAAGTAGTTCCATAGTCACAGATCTGACCAAGTTTATCGTATTCAGAAATAAGGAAAGTATGATTCCTAAAACCAATCCTGTATGATGATGGTATAATTAACACCATATATTTTCATCATACCTTCATCACACACGTCAACCATGTATGATATTAAACGTTATGTAGTTTTATTTAGTGGCGTTGGAGGTCACCATGCTGTTAGGGATGATAATATGTTGTATGACGTTGCTGGTAATCTTGTTGTGGGTGAGTGAGAAAGAGTCAAGGATCTGTGGAGGGTCGACGCATCTGCATATGAAATAATTGAGCTGTTTGCCACTGAAGGGAATATCATTTAATATGTAGATGGAGACGAGCTAGGAAATAGTATGGTACCTAGGAACTAATATAGACACAAAAAAACATCAAGAATCGAAGTCAAATTCTTATAAATATTGAAAATGTCTTGAGCCACTAGACGGGTTCCGCCATTGTAGTGTGTGAACTGAAGGGGTGAGTGTGTGATATGATAAAAGATTTGAAAATATTAATCATTGTTTCTAATGTGTGTGTTATTGTGGTTGGGAGGGGTTCAAGGGGGTCAATGTGAGTATCTTTCCTTGAAGAAAAGACTGAAGTTTGAGGAGACTGTCCGAGCAAGTTCACATAACAAGCAAAGACATTCTAGAATAACTGCATGACTTCCATCTACACTTGATGTGTTGTCAGCTTTTTCAGAGAGACTCTAACGTTTTATATATCTTAGAATTTAATTTCGAGGGGCAAAATTCAGAAAATTCTTTGAAATTCAATGAGCCGAGGCAGCGGTCATCAGTTCTTGTGCGGGGCGGAGCTGAAGACTGGTGAAAGAACCCTGGCCTCCTGACAAGCTGGGATCACTGAACCATTGGATAAGTTGAGAGGAAGAGATGAATGGCGACTGAATTTAAAGGTGAATACATTGAAGATGGACCAAGCTCTTCAACAGTCAAGACGATTCTATATGCAAATTTTTAACATGTTTGTAGTGATTGAGTGTCCGTATGGGTGTCGGGGATTTGTAGTGTTAAACCATTTCCTCATTTGTTTCAGCTGTGGCACAAGAACTATCAAACCATTTGAGACATTTGTCACTTTCTCTTAATATTTTACTATTTATGAATATCATCATTCCGACGTTGGAGGTATCACAAATAATAGTCGGGCAGCTAAGGCGTGATTTTTAGATGAACCTTAAAATCTTGGTAATATGAACAACTTAAGCTGATCTGACTGTATTAAGGCCTCGGGTTTTGAAATTCGCTTGATGCAACTCTGGCATCTGTGAACATTTTATTCTGCAAGACTTTTATAGGTTCAAGTGAAAAGTATTTTTGAGGTGTGCTCAGATAATGAACAGTGTGTTGTTACTTTTATTGAGAGTGGGTTCCTTGGTGTTGCGTTTATCGGTGCAGAACAAGAGGTAATTGTTCTCTTCATCAATACTGCATGGAATAGATGTTCCCATATTAATTCGCTGCAGGTGGTGGCAGGTCGCCAGATATATAACCATGCACGTCTTGACATGAAGCACAATATTGCAGATGATGTACAGGCAGCCTTGGAGGCACAGAAAGGGAGCATGGAATGAGGTATCGTCTGACCAATATGGGGAACAAACATATATTCATTATGGAAAGGCAGTGGTCTAGTTGGCCTTACACTATCTGCAGAGCAAGTGTCCAAGTGGGTCTTGGCAAACAGTGTGTGTAACTTGACATCAGTATTAATGGACAGGCAGTTCAGTGAGCCAGATACAGCTTAGGATCCTAAACTTTATACCCATAAGGTAGAGAGTGGACAGAGGTAACGGTTGGATCTTGTAATGCGAAAAAAATCATTACGAATTGTTGTGTCTGCTCGCATAAATCCCTGTATGTTCAAATCAGTGAGTTAGTCAATCCAGTCAATGGATGCGTTGCTGATAAACGTGACAATGTACACGATGAAATCTTCTTTAGGATTTTTACAAGCCATTGCATCAGGAGGTCACAACAATGGGTGCTACGAAGAAAAGCAGGTGTGTGGACAATACGCCCGTTGTTTATCGTACGGAAAAGCTCTCTCAGAAAAGGGCTGTTCCTATGCAGACTGTAGTTAATTATATTCTCTTATGGACTAGCTGCCTTGCCTTCGTCAGTTTTTGACGAGTGTGACGAGCTGAGGGAAACCAATAAGTCAAAAGTCATGAAGGAGTTGGGAGCAGTCACTTTAGCTGAGTTGGATAATGATGCATATATAATAATCGATAGTAATGAGAAACGATATCATGTGGCCTGGCCTTCAGTCGGAAAGGTCCATCAGTTGTGTACCAGTTACATGAAAAAGATATCGAGAGATCTGACTCAAGTGTATGTAGTATTTGACAAGCACTTATGTGAGTCAATCAAAAATTATGAGCGTCAAAGAAGAACAGGTAATAAGCTCTACTCAAACCTGAAGTGAACTTATGAGAGATGTAGTAATGAAACACTCAAGTGATAAGGAGTGACTAATAACACTGATCTGTTCATTAAATACCTGTGAGAAAGGTACAACGACCGACCCTGACTGTCATGAGTTTGAACATGAGGAGGCAGATGTAACCACAGACACGTGCACATCACAATCAGGCGGGCTGACACCTTAGTTTTACACATCAATACCACAGTGCACAAGTTGGTGGGCAAGTGTCGATACATTCTACCTATGCCGGCCCTTATAGGTTATGACAGCACTAGCTATCCTTACGGGAAGGCAAACTTATGAAACTAAAGATATTGATTGATATTGACCTGGAAAGTATAAGCAATGTGGGAAGTTACAAAAATGATGTAATCAAAAGGATGGTTGTGTATTTTTTGCACGCCTATATGGTACAACATGTGATAATACAATGGCTGACTTGGGGTATAAGTTATTCTCCCCCTACTGATTGACCATTAAAGCAGCATATACTACGAGCACAACTGGAGGTTATACTATGGAAGGCAACAGAGGATAAGTAGTCACCAGAAGTTTCATAGAAAACTTTGGGCGAGAACCTAACTTTAAGACTGTGAATGATAACCTCGTGTCAGTCATAAAATCCCGTAGAGGAGCAACAACAATGGGGCCTTCCGAGTCTCTAAGTGGTGGCATACAGCTGTAAGTTAAGTCCTGTTCTAAAAAGTGTAGTTGTAAACAAGATTAATATTTCTTGCACTTGATACTGTAAATGGTTTATCTTGAGTAACTGTAACAATACTGTCAACTGTTGAGGCTGGAGATTTTGCTTCAAATAATGATGATGATGTTAGTTTTGGTGATTATTAACTTGTAGTGAATGATATGTTGTGATTCATTAGTCCATCAACATTAATTACCGTCAATTTAATGATCTTGTTACAACTGGGGAAATTGATTACATACGTTTTAATGTTGATACTTGTGCTATATGTGCTTTTAAATACATATGGATCAATTTGACATAGTTTACATAATCTAGCAGGTGTAAAGACCAGAAACTGTCAAAATCAAAATGTATGATTAAATAAAACACTAATTGAGGTCATAAGTGCAACTCAGCCCCCCCCAAAAGTTTATATCATCAACATTTCACGGTTCCACTCCTTGTCTGCCTGTCTATAAGGACAGAGGGGCAGAGGAGAAGAGAGGATCAACACAATAGAAAAAGACCAAGGATAAGAGAAACAGAAATCACAAAGATCGTCTAAGTTGTCAAGATCATAAAACCAATAAAAGTGTAAATGAAAATGAATTAGGATGTCTGGTCCAGCCCTCAGCATTACAATTACAAATGATGACAAGATCCACCATCGCGACGCCCAACACACTGACCGACATGTGGAGGCGGGTTGATGTGTTCCTTTTTACGCCCCCCCCCCACCCATCAGGTTATTATTACCATCTAAAATAATATTGTAAATCATCTTCCCTGTTGTCGGTGTACTGTAGCCTTGAGCACCATGGCGGAATACACGTTGCAGCAGAAACCATTTGAGAAGCAATGTTGATAATATGTGGTGTGTGTGTGTGTGTGTGTGTGTGTGTGTATTACCATGGCGACCTGTGGTGTAAGGGTCAGCATCCTCGCCTCGCAAGCGAGCGGACCCGAGTTCGGCAGGGTGAACTATGGGCAAGTTTCTTTACGCCATTTGCCTCTGTCTACCCAGCAGTAATTGGGAACCTGGATGTTAATCGATTTACGGATCGTGTTCCGGGGTAATGGTTAGCCAGTGCAGTTGGCGAGCTGTCCGGTCTTCTCGGACTATTCCTTGACATTGGGTCTGCAGCTCTTTAACTTAGGGTGTGGTTGTTGTGTTGGCGACAGCTTCTACACCTAAACAAATTCACGCCTAGGAGGCCCTTGGGCCGGCCATCCTCGATCTCCAGGGGCTTCCATTATTATTTCCAGTATTACCTGGAACAAGAAGGAAGGCCAACCCAATTATCACAGTAAAAGCCAAAAACAATTGAGACATTGAGTAGAATAAGAGAGAAATCCTTGGCATTCTTACATCCTCCTAAGGCAGTGATCACGCATAACCACCAATCAAATAACCTCCAAGTAAATATTATCCTCTACACCACGTGAACATAAGGGCCATTTTAGAGTGTGTGGGAGTGAATCAATAAGGAGATTACTAGACTCCACAGCTGAGACCAGGAACACAATGACACTGTCGCCTCGCTCTTATTACCCCAATTACCCGCCTCGATATTAGCTGCACCATACACCGCCAGCCTCGCGTGTAATGACATGCAGCAGCCGGGTAATGATATGCAATGACCTAGGTAATGATGTGTAATGGTATGCAATGGAGGGTAATGATATGCAAGAAACCGTTCAATGACACGTAACACCCAGGGTAATGCTACATAACACCCCAGGTAATGATACATAACACCCCGGGTAATGATAAATAACACCCCAGGTAATGATACATAACACCCCGGGTAATGATACATAACACCCCAGGTAATGATACATAACACCCCGGGTAATGATAAATAACACCCCAGGTAATGATACATAACACCCCAGGTAATGCTACATAACACCCCAGGTAATGATAAATAACACCCCAGGTAATGATACATAACACCCCAGGTAATGATACATAACACCCCAGGTAATGATACATAACACCCCAGGTAATGATACATAACACCCCGGGTAATGATAAATAACACCCCAGGTAATGATACATAACACCCCAGGTAATGATACATAACACCCCGGGTAATGATACATAACACCCCAGGTAATGATACATAACACCCCAGGTAATGATACATAACACCCCAGGTAATGATAAATAACACCCAAGGTAATGATACATAACACCCCAGGTAAAGGTACATAACACCCAGGGTAATGATACATAACACCCCAGGTAAAGATACACAACATCCCAGGTAATGATACATAACAGGTAGCGAGTTGTTCCCGCTGTGTAAACAAAATTGTGATTTGTTCCCGCAGTGTAAACAAGGTACAGGTAGCGAGTTGTTCCCGCAGTGTAAACAAAATTGTGAGTTGTTCCCGCAGTGTAAACAAAATTGTGAGTTGTTCCCGCAGTGTAAACAAAATTGTGAGTTGTTCCCGCAGTGTAAACAAAGTATAGGTAGTGAGTTGTTCCCGCAGTGTAAACAAAATTGTGAGTTGTTCCCGCAGTGTAAACAAATTACTAGCGTTAAGAGGTAGACTATGTCATGTTCTGGCAACATAGTCTTCTTCAGGTGTTTTTCGCTTATCTTCAACAAAGACTTAATCACCTGTCTCTTCCCTCGTTGTCGTTATGGTCTTAGTAAAAAAAAAATATTAAAACAAAAATATTCTAAACTTTATCTTCACTATGGATTTCTTATTATTTCTATCTTGTTGTTCGTAATTTAAAGAATATTTCCACTCATTATCACTGACTTTCTTTTTGTTCCCATCTCGTATTTTCTTCCTTAAAAAAAAAAGGTCTGGATAGATTTTTTTTTTCTCCCAAGAGATTTTTTCGATTTGGTTCTTTTATTTTATTTTTTCTTCTGGCTGGAGGATGAAGTAATGTTTTGATCAATGTGCATGAGGATGTGTCCTCCGGGTGTTACTGTGGAGGAAGGAAGGAAGGAAGGAAGGAAGGAAGGAAGGAAGGAAGAAGGCAGGGAAGTAAAGAGGGAAGAAGGAAGTAAAGATGGAAGAGGGAAGCAAAGAGGAAGGAAGGAAGGAAGAAGGGAAGGAAATAAAGAGGTAAGAAGGGAAGGAAGTAAAGAGGGAAAAAGGGAAGAAGGAAGTAAAGAGGGAAGAGGGAAGTAAAGAGGAAGGAAGGAAGGAAGGAAGGAAAGAAGAAGGGGAGGAAGTAAAGAGGGAAAAAGGGAAGATGGAAGTAAAGAGGGAAGAAGTAAAGAGGTAGGGAGGAACAAACTAAAGAGGAAGGTATGAAGGAAAGAAGGAAGGAAAGAGGTAAGGAGGAAGAAAGTAAAGAGGAAGGAAGAAAGTAAAGAGGAAGGAAGGAAAGCACCACCAACCTAACCTCCACAACACCTTATTACTCAGCTCTCCGCCTCATTAAGGGTTAATCTCAGGGTTCCTCAGTCTGTGTAAACCCGACCAATGAAATATTTCTACTGTGTGTGTGTGTGTGTGTGTCTGTGTGTGTGTTTTACTTCCATATATATTGTGGTGGACGATGTTCAATTTAGCTTCAGCTGTCCCGGGGTTGTTTGACCTCGGACTGTGAGCCGCGCGTGTATGTGTTCCCGGCCATGCAATTTAAGGCTGAGCAAACATTGATATATATGCGTGTGTGCTTGCGAACGAGCGTATGCGTGTGTACTTGCGAACGAGCGTATGCGTGTGTGCTTGCGAACGAGCGTATGCGTGTGTATGTCATAGCATTATATTACCTATTCATTCTTTATTATATATCTCCTTTTCCTTCCCTTTTTTACGTCTCCCAATCTCCTCTTCCATCTATCTAATCCTCCCTCCCCTCTGCTTTTCTCCCCTGCCTCCCTCCCCTCTTCGCTTCCCCTTTCCCTTCCCCCCTTCGCTTCCCCTTTCCCTTCCCCCTTCTCTCCCCCCTTTCTCTTCCCCTTTCCTCTCAACTTTTCCTTCAGTGGGGGTTACTGAACCACCATGAAGGAGAGTGAGGCGGCTACCGACCCCCCCACACACACACACACACTGGAGAACACTGGAGCTGCAGCTTCTGGCGTCCATTACTTTAAGACTGAAAATTATAGACGAGGGAGGCAAACTTTACGGGGAATAGCACTTTTGTAGGTCCTTGAGGGAGTTACGGTGGTCTGGAGGGCGCCGCCACCAATATAAGTAAATATTTGCTTCAGTGTATCTTTATTTAGGTTGGTTTAGGCAATGTTTCCCCAGGGACGTGAGTTATGTGAGGGGGCCTGAAGTAGGTTTGGGTGTAGGAGCGTTTTGTCTGTGTTAGTTAGTCGAAGGCGGGATGATTTTCGTCTTAAGAATTTGCTGTTTTGCCTGTGTGTGTGTGTGTGTGTGTGTGTGTGTGTGTGTGTGTGTGTGTGTGTGTGTCATTTCCTCTTTTATTTATGATTTCTAGCTATGATTCTTTACCCAATGCTCTTCCATAGTCCCTCACCTGTTTTTTTTATTCTCCCCCTGCTTCTCCTCCTTCATCCGTAAATACAGTTCATACCTTCCCTCCTCCTCCTTCTCCTCCCACGAAAACGAAAATTTTGAGGCATATTTGAGAAGGTTCCTCGCTGACCCCTCCATCGCCGCCTTCCACTGATGTGTGCCAATATCTCACCTCTGAATCCTTTCTTTATTTGCCTTTCTTTTTTTTTCAAGGATATTTTAACAGTTTACCGTTCCTATTTTCTTATCATCTCCCTTCTTTCTCTCCTTCCCATTTCCTTTTCGCCTCCTTTTCTTCTTCTCACCCCCTCTCTCCCATTCTCATTTACATCCATTTTTTTAACCTTTCATCACCTTCCTGAGAGAGAGAGAGAGAGAGAGAGAGAGAGAGAGAGAGCAAAACCCATACCTAGCTCAATAGTCTAACTCAACTCATTGGAAAATTTTTACCCAACTAAATTTTTTGGGACATCTCATTAGCCTTTTTTTCTTAATTTCCATTTCCTGATTTTTTTTTAACAAAACCGCGAGTGTTTTTGAGTCAATTTAATGTTTTTCTCTTTTTTCTTTGCAATTATAGAAAACCTGACTTATTTTTTTCTTTTATAATTTACTTGTTTAGTTTTTGTTTTTATTATTATTGAAATATGTCCAGTATATTGACAATTGCATATGTTAAAGAAATCAAAGGTTAGGTTATGTTAGGTTATTTCGTGATGTTGGTAGTGGTGAAGAGGGCCTCCACCATCTCCACCACTATCATCTCCATCATGTCTACCACCTCCACCGCTACCATGTACACCCTCACTCCTACCACTTCCTCCCCTACCACCCACACCTCCCTCCCATTACCTCCACCACCTCCACTATCTCCATCCCCCACCACCTCCACCACCCCTATCACCTCCACTAGGCGAACACACCCTAGCCATGTACTGCTAGGCGAACATATCCTAGCCATGTACTGCAAGGCAAGCACTCCCTAGTAAAATCCGTTGTTATTCATGTATCAACCTTACACACAGGATTCGTTTGCAATACAATATTCGTTCCTAGAAAAGGTCAGGGATTAGATGAAGCGGAAATTTGAAGGACTTCCGATGGGATCCTCGTTGATAGAATTTATGGAAACGTCATATCCGAGTGTAAAAATTTTGGAATAAAATACGTGTGTTTGTCTGTGGTCTAGAGTGTATAAAAGTGTATGTCAGATATTGATAATTCTGACAATAGACGAAGAGATATATTTCAATAATTCTAATTATCGAGAATTTAATATGAAACTGTTTATATGTCCTGGTAAAGATTATTTCTCAAGGCATAAATGTGATCTAGCAGTGAGAAACGTGAGTTGAAATACATATATTTGTGAGGTATAAACTGACTTCTGGTCGTAGCAGTAGATGGGAGGAAAAATTAATCTGGAAGCTGACGGACGGGTAATCTGAATCCGGAGGGAGACGATTATACAGAATGAAAACCGAGTCGGAATTTTTACTGCTATTATACACAGCTGTTGGTGTTGTTCTTTTGGTTATTATAAGTTGTTGTTGTTATGGTTATATCCAGCTCGTGTTGTTATTATGTTTATTACCAGTTGTTGTTGTTGTTGTTGTTGTGGTTATCATCAGATGTTGTTGTTATGGTTATCATCAGATGTTGTTGTTGTGGTTATCATCAGATGTTGTTGTTGTGGTCATCATCAGATGTTGTTGTTGGTATGGTTTTATCCAGCTCATGTTATTATTATTCTGGATATACACAGCGGGCACTATACCCGACTGGCAGCTTTCCTCCCCTAGAGACAAACCCCGTGACTCCCTTGGCTGCCTTTATCATGCATCTTTCACTAGACAAGACTTCAAAGATTTATATTAACTCTATGGTTATTTAGTGTTCCAGTAAGTCCTTTATCTTCAGTTCTTTTTGATCTCTCAGCTGCTTTGAGGAGATCTAAACTTAACAAATATGATAGTCTGCTCAGGTCTTGTCCAAGGTACATGAATCTCTCTCTCTTTTAAGTTCGGAGTACCACAAGGATCAGTCTTGGGTCCATTTTTGTTTTTTATTATGTTCAGTCTCGTTTCTTTATTGGCGACAGATTATATTTACTGTCCCTTTTACACTGATGTTACACTTATGTATCAGTAATTAACACTGACGATACTGAAGACAAAATTGACACTTTTGGGGGTCGAATTTTAAGATTTAATTGACAGGGAGAAACCTAAAGACGAGTGCCAGCCAAACAATATTCATCATAGGCCATTTGTCCTTATTTTCCCTCACTGAATCCTTGACCTACAATGGGAAGTAGCTTGCTGGCGTCACGTAGAATACAAACACTGACAAACAACCAAGCATACAAAAGTCACACATGGTACAAGATACACTAAAACAAACATACAAACTAGAGTAAAACAAACAAACAAACGTATACGCAAGAAACAAACACAATTAGCACTCATAAGTGACACACACACACACACACACACACACACACACACACACACACACACACACACACACACACACGACAACGACAAATAGATACAAAGGAACAACAAAATAAAACACCACCACATAAAACAAAACAAAGAATTGCAAAAACAAACTAAATACAGATATAAAACAAAAACGACAAACAAACAAGCATCTACACAAAACAAACACACAGGAACCAACACAGCACACACACACACACACACACACACACACACACACACACACACACACACACACACACACACAGAGCTGAGGATGCAAAAGTTCACACAAGCAAGCCAACACATTGTTTAATATACACGTAAACAAAACATTAGCATTACTAACATGTTGTAGAGAATAACATCTCTCTCTCTCTCTCTCTCTCTCTCTCTCTCTCCTTGGTAATAAACGTCAGCCTCTCCAGGAAGAAGGTCTTATATGAGATCATGATAATTGAATAATCTCATTAGGTGATCTCATAAGGCAATGTAATAACTCTATTATAAAATGGGACATCTTTTATCAAATCTTTTTAAATGAACGGAATTAACTAATGTTATTACCGTTGGATGAGTAAAATATTATAATGAGCCCAGGTTAAAAAAAATAATAATTTGTGAGATTATGTCATAGGTTAAAAGGACACACACACACACACACACACACACACACACACACACACCTAATCTATCTAACTCCCTCTCTCTCTTCTCTCTCTCTCTCTGGCTTTCTCTCCCCTCCTTCTCTCTCTCTCTCTAATGACCATAATTAACCTCCACAACACATCAGTAATTTCCCCTGACTGCCTGGTGAGCACAGTGAGTCTCGTCCACTATTAGGAACACATTAATTAACACGAGGAATTACCTGTTTAGAAATACGTGATTTCTTTGTTTTGTGGCTGTGGGAGCTTAAGTATTATATTACTATTATTATTATTATTATTATTATTATTATTATTATTATTATTATTATTATTTATTTTTTTTATATTATTATTAGTAGTAGTATTATTAGTATCAATATCATTTTTATTATTGTTAGTTCTTATTATTATTATTATTATTATTATTATTATTATTATTATTATTATTATTACCATCATTATAGTGTATAAGTATTTAATACCCAGAGTTCCCAGGTCCCGACAACCACTGAGTGTGTGTCTGCATAATTACCAAACATCAAACATTTTGGCAGCCTCTAACATTCCGTGAACTCATTACTGGTAACGTATTGGCGGTGATGCCAGGGGACGGCTCGTGCTGGCCACACTTTGCCCACACACTGTTGCTGGTTATTGTGTCCGAGGCTGCCTCTACACACACGGGTGCCACCTAATACACGCTAGTGCCTCGCAGTACAGATTAGTGCCTCGCAGTACACATTAGTGCCTCACAGTAGAGATTAGTGCCTCACAGTACACATTAGTGCCTCAGTACAGATTAGTGCCTCACAGTACGCATTAGTGCCTCACAGTACACATTAGTGCTCAGTCGCCTCTCAGTACACATTAGTGCCTCACACAGCTTACACATTAGTGCCTCAGTACACATTAATGCCTCACAGTACACATTAGTGCCTCACAGTACACATTACATTAGTGCCTCACAGTATACATTAGTGCCTCACATTACACATTAGTGCCTCTCGGTACACATTAGTGCCTCTCAGTACACATTAGTGCCTCACATTACACATTAGTGCCTCAGTACACATTAGTGCCTCACAGTACACATTAGTGCCTCACATTACACATTAGTGCCTCGCAGTGCACATTAGTGCCTCACATTACACATTAGTGCCTCGCAGTACACATTAGTGCCACGTGATACATATAAGCGCAATGTAATATTTATTAATCTCCCGCATTACACACTATCCCTCCGTTTACAGCCTATAGTGTTGCCCCCATCATAAACATAATTATTCTGAGTGAGTGAGTGAGTGAGTGAGTGAGTGAGTGAGTGAGTGAGTGAGTCAGTCAGTCAATGATGAGTCACACAGAGACAGGAGACAGAGTGATAAAAAAATCACAATAAAGCCAAAAAATGGAAGCATATTGTACGACAAACTGACGGGCATATTTTTTTCAGCTGACAGTATTAGACGTCACATATCCTCATCAATCCACTGTTGTTATTTTTCTCTGCGTCATACACAACGAGATGTTCTGTTCTGTTCTGTTCTGTTCTGTTCTGTTCTGTTTCGTCATTTTCTCACACTAAGGATAATATTTTTTTCAGGGTTCAAGGATTCCGATATTGGCGTTAGATAGTAAGGAAGAGATAGATGTAAATATTCCACCTAAAAATATAATGAAATCGCCTCAAGATTAACCAAACCAAACCTCCTCAGGTAAAATAAGCTGGGGTGGTTAATCTTCAGGTAAAATAAGCTGGGGTGGTTAATCTTCAGGTAAAATAAGCTGGGGTGGTTAATCTTCAGGTGAAATAAGCTAGAGGTGGTTAATTTTCAGGTAAAATAAGCTGGGGGTGGTTAATCTTCAGGTAAAATAAGCTGGGGTGGTTAATCTTCAGGTAAAATAAGCTGGGGTGGTTAATCTTCAGGTAAAATAAGCTAGGGTGGTTAATCTTCAGGTGAAATAAGCTAGAGGGGGATCAAATTTTCAGGTAATCCGAAAAAAAATAACAAAAGTGTAATATTTATTTTTGACCCGTGTGTACTGTACTGTATACCTTGACTGTTAAATTGTCAAATAAAGTCATAGCGGATAACAGCAGTGTCAAATAACCTCACAGTACTGGACTAACAATCAGGACAGATGACACCATTATCAAATACAAATCATGAAAAGACAGAAAAAACCCACGAGTATGACAAGGTAAAGTCAGGGAATAAAAATACTGTCAGTTTTCCCTTTACTTCCGTCCCAATTATGAATACCCGAGACTCATGAACCTGTGAATCATGAACCCCGAGACTCGTGAATCTGTGAATCATGAACCCCGAGACTCGTGAACTTGTGAATCATGAACCCCGAGACTCGTAAACCTGTGAATCATGAACCCCGAGACTCGTGAACTTGTGAATCATGAACCCCGAGAACCTGTGAATCATGAACCCCGAGACTCGTAAACCTGTGAATCATGAACCCCGAGACTCGTGAACTTGTGAATCATGAACCCCGAGACTCGTGAACTTGTGAATCATGAACCCCGAGACTCGTAAACCTGTGAATCATGAACCCCGAGACTCGTGAACTTGTGAATCATGAACCCCGAGAACCTGTGAATCATGAACCCCGAGACTCGTAAACCTGTGAATCATGAACCCCGAGACTCGTGAACTTGTGAATCATGAACCCCGAGACTCTTGAACTTGTGAATCATGAACCCAGAGACTCGTGAACCTGTGAATCATGAACCCCGAGACTCGTGAACCTGTGAATCCGAGACATCACACAACGATGTCTCGGATTCACGGGTTCATTAGTCTCGGGGTTCAGAATTGTCTGGACAGTGGAGTAACAGAACCTCTTTTCCCCGACTATAAATAATTAACACGACCAACTGATGACGACAACTACACACTCTGACGACGACAAAATAACCTAAGCACCGACGACAACCTATATGAGATGACCCTGACAGTATTATAAGAACGAGAGTAACTAAAATATCTTAAAAAAAAACGCGAAAAATTAAAAAAAAAATTAGCGACATCCTCCACCTTGCTGTATGACGTCACGAGGTTAGGAGGAGTTTACGTGCCAGAACTTACCCATCAGGTCAGGTCAGGTCAGGTTAGGTTAGTTTAGGTTAGTTTAGGTTAGGTTAGGTTAGGTTAGGTTAGGTTTTCTAATAGCGACAGGAAACCATCTTTTTCACGGGTCATCTTTATTATCCTCTGAGTAGAAGTTTATTACAGTGACACTAAAGCCACGGTTTTTAATCATCGAGGCCGTAACGGTTAATTAGCGAACCGTGATTTTAGCCGGTGGTTAAGTTTTTAATCGCTGTGACGTTTTTCTACGTAACCAAAGCTGTATTTTTAGGGTAAACTCAAACGTAAACACCAAGAATTCGTTACATAATAATACATATATAATTACAGTCCTCCCAGATCGGCTAGAGGGTATTCAAAGCCCAACCTATTATATCCTTGGGTGACTACCAAAGACATTATCATTGGCTGAGAGCGCCATCATGTTTGAACCCAAAGTGCAGAGCTTCCACCCAATGACCGTAGCCTTGGTCGTCACCCAGGGAGATGATAGGCTGGGTTTCGAATTCCCCTCCGACTAGCAAGCAAGGATTATTCCAACCAATCAGGAGCCTCCTTTCTTCTCCCGGCTCTTGAATCCACCAATGAAAAAAAAAAATCACCAGTTAACTGCACGACTGAATGAATAAATAAATAATACATAATGGTTCCATCTTCCGCTCGGTCGACATTATCACCAATTTATCAGTTCAGTGGAGTTCTCTTTGTGACCAATAATATTCCCCATAATAAAAAAAAAAGTGGAATGGGAAACTTTACAACTGATTGATTAATTTTTCATGCCATAGTGTACGCAATTATATATTTTTTTGAGAGTTATAAGTCAAAATTTCAATAACTGGATCACTGAGAGTTAAAAAAAAAACACATATATGAAAAAAAGAGGAAATTTTCTAGTCCAAAATCTATTATGTTCATTTTAGTTATCAAACGTCTCCACTTCTCATTCTTTCTCACTGACTAAAAGAGGTGAACACATGCGAAAATAATGAGAAATATTTAGAGTAAAATTTAACATAGCGAAAATTTAATACATCAAAACTTAATGTGTTGAAACCTAACTAAACTAAACTATAACAGCAAAAACCAACACAGCACTGACCTGACCTGACCTGACCTGACCTGACCTAACCTAACCTAACCTAACCTAACCTAACCTGACCTGACCTGACCTAGAAAAACACAACAGAGCAATAATCCAACACAGCAAAATCGTAACACAGGAAAACCTAACACAGCATAAACCTAACACCCCATAAAACTAACACACCGTAAAACTAACACACCATAAACCTAACACACCATAAACCTAACACACCATAAAACTAACACACCATAAAACTAACATAACAAAACTAACACACCATAAAACCTAACACACCATAAACCTAACACACCATAAACCTAACACACCATAAAACTAACACACCGTAAAACTAACACACCATAAAACCTAACACACCATAAACTAACACACCATAAAACTAACACACCATAAAACTAACACACCATAAACCTAACACACCATAAACTAACACACCATAAAACTAACACACCATAAACTAACACCCCATAAAACTAACACCCCATAAACCTAACACCCCATAAACTAACACCCCATAAAACTAACACACCATAAACCCACACCATAAAACTAACACACCATAAACCCCCAATAACCTACAAAAACTAACACCATAAAAACTAACACACCATAAAACCTAACACACCATAAACCAACACACCATAAACCTAACACCTATAAACTAACAACCATAAAACTAACACACCATAAACTAACACACCATAAAACTAACACACCATAAACCAAACACCCACCATAAAACTAACACACCATAAACCAACACACCATAAAACTAACAACCATAAACCAATACACCATAAACTAACACACCATAAAACTAACACCCATAAAACTAACACACCATAAACCCAACAATAAAAACTAACACACCATAAAACTAACACCTAAAACCAAATAACCATAAAACTAACACACCATAAACCTAACACACCATAAAACTAACACACCATAAAACTAACACACCATAACCCACACCATAAACTAACACACCATAAACTAACACACCATAAAACTAACACCCATAAAACTAACACCCCATAAAACTAACACACCATAAACTAACACCCATAAACCTAACACACCATAAACCAACACACCATAAAACTAACACACCATAAAACTAACACACCACAAACCCAACACACCATAAACCTAACACACCATAAACCTAACACCCATAAACTAACACACCATAAAACTAACACACCATAAACCACACACCATAAACTAACACACCATAAACTAACACACCATAAAACTAACACATCATAAACCAACACACCATAAACCAACACACCATAAACTAACACAATAAAACCATAATAACCATAAACCAACACACCATAAAACTAACACCCCATAAACTAACACACCATAAACCTAACACACCATAAACCTAACACCATAAAACTAACACACCATAAACCTAACACACCATAAACTAACACACCATAAACTAACACACCATAAAACCTAACACACCATAAACCTAACACCCCATAAAACTAACACACCATAAAACTAACACCCCATAAAACTAACACACCATAAAACTAACACAATTAAAACCTAACACACCATAAACTAACACACCATAAAACTAACACACCATAAAACCTAACACACCATAAACCTAACACCCCTATAAACTAACACACTAAACCTAACACCCATAAACCTAACACCCATAAACCTAATAATTCTACAAAACTAACACACCATAAAACTAACACACCATAAAACTACACCATAAAACTAACACCCCATAAAACTAACACACCATAAACCTAACACACACCATAAACTCAACACACCATAAAACTAACACCACAAACCTAAAACACAAAACCTAACACCCCATAAAACTAACAATAAAACCTAACAATAAACCTAATAATAAAACTAACACCCCTAAAACTAACACACCATAAACCTAACACACCATAAAACTAACAACCATAAACCTAACACCCCATAAAACTAACACCCCAAAACTAAAACCATAAAACTAACACACCAAACCCAATAAACAAAACCAACACACCATAAAACTAACACACCAAAAAATAACACAGCAAAACCTAACACACCATAAAACTAACACCCCATAAAACTAACACACCATAAAACTAACACACCATAAACCTAACACCCCATAAAACTAACACACCATAAAACACACACCATAAAAACCTAACAACCATAAAACTAACACACCATAAAACCTAACACCCCATAAAACTAACAACTTATAAACCTAACACAGCATAAACCTAACACACCATAAAACCTAACACACCATAAACCTAACACACCATAAAACTAACACACCATAAACCTAACACCCATAAAAAATAACACAGCAAAAACCTAACCTAACAAAAAATATAAAATAGCATAAAGCGAAATATATAAAGCAAAAATTTGACTGGATTTTTTTTTTCCAACACCTGCTAATCGCACTGACATGCTAAATATACACGGGATGAAGAGCCATTTATGTTTTATTCTCGTGATTAAAAAAAATGAAACAAAAGTAAAAGTAATCGTCAAAAGTAATCGTGGCAAAAGTAATCGGAGGCTTTTGTAGTTGCCGAATATTACATACATCTCTTTCTTCCTTTCTTCTTCTCCCCTTCTCCTCCTCCTCTCATTCTCTATTTTATCTTTTTCCTCCCTCTTTCTTTCACATTTTTATTCTTTATCATTATTCATGTATCATTCTTCTTCTTCTTCTTCTTCTGTAACTATCTTCCCGAGTGTGGGTGGTGGTGGTAGTGTGGTAGGAGGACTGTGGTGATGATGGAGGGGGGAGAGAAACTGAGAAGAAGAAGGAGAGGAGAAAGAGATAGATGCAGATTGACAAAGAAGAGACATTATAGACGAGGGAAAGGAGAGATAGGGAAGACTAAAGAGGTGTGAGAGAGAGAGAGAGAGAGAGAGAGAGAGAGAGAGAGAGAGAGAGAGAGAGAGAGGTTGGGATGGATGGGAAAAATGGAAAGCCGGTGAGGGAGATAGTCGTAGTTGGGAGTATGGGAGGGAAGGAGGATGAGATGACTTGGAGAAGAGGCAGAGAGGGGAGAGAGGGAGAGAGAGCGAGAGCGGGAGAGAGAGGGGAGGAGAGAGCGAGAGAGAGCGAGAGAGAGAGAGAGAGAGAGAGGAGAGAGAGAGAGCGGGAGAGGGAGAGAGAGCGGGAGAGGGAAAGAGAGCGGGAGAGGGAAAAAGAGAGGGGGAGAGCTGGGGAAAGGGGGAGAGATAGGGGAAAAGGGAGAGAGCAGGGGAGAAAGGGGAAGGAGGTGAGAGAGGGGGAGCGAGAGGGGGGTGGGAGTGGGAGAGTGTTGAGGAGAGGGTGAAAGATGGGAAGAGGGGGAGAGGAGATGGGGAGAGAGAGAGAGAGAGAGCTGGGGATAGGGGAGAGAGATAGGGAGAGAGATAGAGAATGAGATGGAGAGAAAGCTTGGGAAAAGGAACTAGAGACAGGATGGAGAAAGCCGTAGAGAAGGGAGAGAATAGAGAGAATAAAAGAGGAGAGAGGGGAGGTGATGATGAGAAGGCCACATATTTTTAACTAAACCCTCCCATAGACCAGGAATTTTAGGGTAGCTTATAGGTCAAAGCCTCAGGTGTAGGTCGAAGCCTCAGGTGTAGGTCGAAGCCTCATGTGTAGGTCGAAGCCTCAGGTGTAGGTCGAAGCCTCAGGTCGAAGCCTCAGGTAAGTCAAGCCTCAGGTGGTGGTCGAAGCCTCAGGTGTAGTCCGATGCCTCAGGTGTAGGTCGAAGCCTCAGGTGGGTCGGAACCCTGGGTGTAGGTCGGAACCCTCGGGTGTAGGCCGAAGCCTCAGGTGTCAAGCCTCAGGTAGGTCAGCCTCTGTAGGTCGAAGCCTCAGGTGTAGGTCAGCCTCAGGTGTAGGTCGAAGCTCAGGTAAGTCGAAGCCTCAGGTGTAGTCGAGCCTCAGGTGTAGGTCGAAGCCTCAGGTGTAGTCGGAACCTCAGGTGGTCGAAGCCTCAGGTGTAGGTCGAAGCCTCAGGTGTAGTTTGATGCCTCAAGTGTGTCTCGAAGCCTCAGGTGTAGGTCAGCCTGTGTGGGTCGAAGCCTCAGGTGTAGCTTGATGCCTCAGGTAGTTCGAAGCCTCAGGTGTAGGTCAGTCAGGTGTAGGTCGAAGCCTCAGGTATAAAAACCAAAACTGTAGATTAACTCATATTTACCTAACATTTGCTCGTCCATAAAGTAGACTCAAGAATATATAAGTTTGCCGTCACTCAAATACCTATGTTAGTGTTTCGTTTCAGACAAGTTAAACTGGACACAGGCAATATGAAATAAACAATCTTTTCCAAACGTTCGTCATGTGAAAAAAATATCACATGGAAATTCTTCTAAACTGACAAAGAACTTCCTAGCTTCTATGTATATTTCTTGTCGGTAAGAAATCCCACAATTATTGCAGTAAATCTCAAAAGGTAAAGAGATGATGAGGAAGCAGTACAAAGTATAAACGCCGGTCAGTCTGGGAGGTACAGACCCGCCATCACACTGCTAGTTCAGGAGTAGTGGCCACGAGTAGTGATGATGATGATGATGATGATGATGATGATGATGATGATGATGATGATGAACAGACAGACAGACAAAAGAAGCAAGGGAGAAAGAGAGGAGAGTAAACTTAAAAAGAGAAGAACAAGAGAAAGAGAGAGAATTCATACTCCTATCTTAAGAATGAGTGAAAAACACCTGCTTAGAATGAGTAAAAACGCTTCATCACACATACAAAAAAACGATAATTTATCATCATTTAAAATCAATTATATTAAATATTTTCTCTTATACATAAACAAGTGAATATATCGCGATAATTCATAAAAAATAATAATAAAGATGAATTGACATCTCACATTCGACCTGTTTATTTACATATTGGTATTCACTTTTCAGGCTTTCCAACCTTCCCGAGGCCGTCACGATGGCAATGAACGTGTTGGTACCCCTGCTCATCCCCCTGGGTGAACAACTTACAAACGGTAGGTACAAATAGTGTGTTTGGTTTAATACTTTATTATGTCTCACTTGTCGTTGTTGTTGTTTTTTTTCTCGGTACTGGGAAATAAACAAAAATTCTCTCTCATTAAAGCCATGTTTGTTAGTACGTTGTTAATTCATTCCAGTACTTTATTAATTTTTCAATGTAGTGGTGTAGCCGTTTGGTCGTCTCTCATTCATTCATTCGTTGAGAGAGAAAGAGAGAGAGAGAGAGAGAGAGAGAGAGAGAGAGAGAGAGAGAGAGAGAGAGAGTCAGGTCAAAGTGTCAAAATATTGCCCATGGTGATGTATTTTCAAGGTCATGTGTACGTGATGAGATCTGATTCTACGGACACATGCTCGATAAAAAAATCCATCCATGTGCGTACGTACGGTCGAAGAGACGTACGTACGGACGGACGGACTATACACCAGTTACATAAACTCGGCAGGGCATGAAAAAAGAAATAATTCCTTGTGGGAGAAAGTGAGAGAAGGTCATTCTGGGACGAGAAGGTAAACACACCTTTCAAAAGTATAAGTAAAAGTATATGTAAAAGTATAAGTTACAGTATCTCTAAAAGTATAAGTAATAGTATCTCTAAAAGTATAAGTAATAGTATCTCTAAAAGTATAAGGAAAAGTATCTCTAATAAGTATAAGTAATTGTATATATAAAAGTATAAGTAATAGTAACTCAAAAGTATAAGTAACAGTATATAAAAAAGTACAAGTAAAAGTATATTTTAAAAGTATTAGTAAAAGTACCTATCAAAGTATAAATACCTATCAAAAGTAAAAAAAAAAAAAAGAAGTGCCCGTCAAAAGTTAGAAAAAACTAAAACAACTTATAAAAGGGACATAAATGAGACATAAGAGAGATAAATGAGACATAAACCAAGAAACAATACCAAGAACATTTATTTACACTGAGAAACACACTCCTATCAGCTATAAATCCTTCAGAAATAAAAGTCACCATAATTGACGACACTCGCTATAAGTTGCACAAATTAAAGCCGAATCTCACTTTAATTCTATGTAGTGATGAATACATGAGAAAGGTGATGAAAATAAAAGTATATAGAGTTTTATTTCATGTACTTTTTTAATGAATTGGGGGTGAGATAAGGGAAAATAACGATGACTTACGACATTAACAAACAATTTTACGAGAAAAATGACTCAAATTCACGAAAGTTTTTTAGGGTGGGTAAATCATGAAAGGAAAATTCGTTCATTATGTAAATTTATGACGCGATTTAAATAATATTTCTCTCAATGAATTTAATGGTGTCGGTGTTGTGTAACTGGATTCATTTGTCGCTTTCATTGAGAATGATGAAAACTGTCACTTTTTATAAACAGCGTAGCAAAGATTTACGTTGAATTCTTCTACAAATATTTTATGTAAATATAGCAAGGATAAACAGTGATACGGATGTTTATGTTACAGAATAGTGAAAACACACACACACACACACACACACACACACACACACACACACACACACACACACACGGTACACTGTATATCAACAAATATATCCCCCCTACCATACTTCAATGATTCAGATCCATTACAAATGAAACGTTAATCTCATTCCACCACCACCAGCAGGTACAACTATTCCATGATACAACCGACTGTACACTTTGGTAACACAGGTATGGTCACACATCCCTACACATCCCCATAACAACCCCAGTCACACATCCCTACACATCCCCATAACAACAGCTGCTAACATCCTTCTATTGACGATAATCTCGCTCTTACAATACATCAAGCGGTAATAGGACGGTCTGGGATGAGTGTGAGCGACTGGTAAACTACTGGAAGACTGTTAACTGGGATAATATCTCCACTGGGTTCGAATCCCAGTCGTGAGAAGAGAGAAACTGATCGACTGGTAGAATGTTGGAAGACTGGAAGATTGTTAACTGGTACACTGCTTCCACTGGGTTCGAATCCAGGTCGTAAGAAGAGATAAACAGTCAAATTTGTTTTTACTTGATGGGAAATTAAAAAAAAATAATATAAACAGATAGGGCTGACTCTCACCTTAGAGAACCATTCCTCCACCTACCATGAGACGAGGGAGAGAACCATTCCTCCACCTACCATGAGACGAGGGAGAGAACCATTCCTCCACCTACCATGAGACGAGAGAGAGAACCATCCTCCATCTACCATGAGACGAGGAGAGAACCATTCCCCCACATACCATGGGATGAGGAGAGAACCATTCCCCCACTTTCATGAGACAGAGAGGATTCCCCACCTACCATGAGACAGGAAGACCATTCCCCACATGCCATGGGATGAAGAGAACCATTCCCCACTTTTCATGAGACAAGAACCATTCACATCTACCATGAGACAGGAGAGAACCATTCCCCCACCTACATGAGGCAGGAAGACCATTCCTCCACTACCATGAGACGAGAGAACCATTCCTCCACCTACCATGTGAGGGAAGACCATTCCTCCACCTACCATGAACGAGGGAGAGAACCATTCACCACCTACCAGGACAAGAGAGAGAACCATCCTCCATCTACCATGAGACAGGAGCCATTCCCCACATACCATGGGATGAGGAAGACCATTCCCCACTTTTTCATGAGACAGGAACAATGAGACCATTCCCCACATACCATGGGATGAAGAACCATTCCCCACTTTTCATGAGACGGGGAGAACCTCCCCATCTACCATGAGACAAGGAAGACCATTCCTCACCTACATGAGACGGAAGAACCATTCCCCACCTACCATGAGTTGAGGAGAGAACCATTCCCCACATGCCAGGGATGAAGAGAGAACCATTCCCCACTTTCATGAGACGGGGGAGAACCATTCCCCATCTGCACTGGGACGAGGAAGAACCATCCCTCACCTACCATGAGACGGGAAACCATTCCCACCTACCATGAGACAGGGAGACCATCCCCATCTACCATGAGATTAGGAGATCATTCACCCACCCATGAGACCAGGAGAGAACCATTCCTCCACCTACCATGAGACGAGGAGAGAACCATTCCCCCACCTACCATGAGACCAGGAGAGAACCATTCCTCCACCTACCATGAGACCAGGAGAGAACCATTCCTCCACCTACCATGAGACCAGGAAAGAACCATTCCTCCACCTACCATGAGAACACCAGAGACAGTATTTTAACTATAATATATCAAAAACCCAAAATTTCTCCACCTAAAGCACCCCATTAATTCTTGTTGTGGTAAAACCCATGAGGGGTCATAGGTCATCTCTCTATCTCTCTCTCTCTCTCTCTCTCTCTCTTTCTGTCTGTCTGTCTGCCTGTCTGTTTGTCTGTCTATCTGTCTGTATGTCTGGCCCCAAGGCAACACCGACACGACAGATGGAGCTGCAATTTATTAATGGGGAAATGAAAAATCATGTATAATCATGCGAAATGTGAATGAAATACGTAGACTTGTCGTAGGTAATGAATGATGAAAGTGTAATCAACGTATTTTAACCTCACTCGCCTGTGTACTGTACTGTGTGTAATAATCCCAGCTGGCTTATGCTCCTGGATACGACCATACCACCTTGTACACTCACACACACTATATGCTCCACGTTTCTGACTCAAAATATGCGTCTCTATGTATATGTATCACTTTACGGTACGATCATTTCTCCAGTAATTCTCGGCACCAAGTTGATTAGTATTTTTTTTTTACCAGTACATTCGTTACGACAAACCCGACGTATATCTGCAGCTTCTTGATAATCCTGGAGATGGTATTCCTCTCCTTATTCTGGTAGGTCCGCCAAGAGACACACACACATTCCACGCACACACACACACACATTCCACACACACACACACACACATTCCTAGTGTTCGTACTTCCATGCCTGGCATTCGTAATCTGGTTTAGTCATACGCCTGGCAATAACAGACAAGAGAGGAAATAGTCAGAAATTGCATTTGACTGTAATTAAATCCTGCAATGGGTATACCTAATATTCTAGAAGATTCATCAGGGCAAGACATTCACACACATAAACACTCAAATATTGTCCCTACTTTCACGTCTAGTACAGGTAACTTGCTTTAGTCATACACGTAGCAACAACAGTAGAGAGGAGAGAGAGGTAGAAATTGTATTTGGGAGGTGATGCTTCCACAGTCAGTCCGCCGAGCCTCGAGGTTAATTCTGCAATGTCCTGGCTTCTGAGGCTCCAGGTGTAGTCTTGGTAAAATAACATGCAAGTTTGTCTGGGCTGTTGTCTGAGTAAACACACACACCTCCGGCCACGAGTATGTAATGTAGACGTGTAATATAAAGTTAGGGGGTGATAATAATGAAACTATCTCAAGGAGGGAGAGAGAGAGAGAGAGAGAGAGAGAGAGAGAGAGAGAGAGAGAGAGAGAGAGAGAGAGAGAATTTTACTTTAATGTATAACTAAACCAAGAGAATGAACACAATTATATTTATGTCTGTATGTCTGCCAGGCATTCTTTTGTCTCTCTTGGGGTCAGAGGTCAAAGGCTGCACTTGAGCTGGTGATGCCTTCCCTGATGACCCGGGGGAGCCACTTTAAGGACCATCCTGACATATATTACATGTATCCCAGTACTCGAGATATGCTTCGGACGTGCACACACACACACACACACACACACACACACAGAGAGTTTAGGTACATGTGTGTTTGTTTGATTTACACGTTTTAATATCTAAATCTGCTCCATTCATTCATCAATCTTCACGTACGTCAACAAGCCAAAAAAAAAAAAAAGCTGATTCACCTCACATAGTAAACACAAACTTCGACTGTCAACAAAAACATCAAGCAATTCCCACGATCAAGGTCACGTGTTTACCTCTCACTCACCACGACTCAAAACGTAAACAAATAACAGCTGATGTCTCATGATGGAGGTAGAAGTGATCAATCATGCATTCTTACCTTATTGGTTCCGTAGACAGTCCATTATTCAACCCGGAAAGATAGGTTATGGGTTGACGAAAAACAGTCATTAGGAGGAAACCGTCAGGGGAAATTATTGGGATTCTGTCGGGGGAAATTATTGGGATGCCGTTGGGGAAAATATCGGGGGAAATTCGGGTTTTCAAGGGAAGCCGTAAACGTGTAGAATGACAGAAGTGATTTTATGGTGTAAGTAACGAGGCAAGAGATCATTGTCTGTGCCTCTCTCTCTCTCTCTCTCTCTCTCTCTCTCTCTCTCTCTCTCTTTGGAATTATGGCAGAAGAAAGATGGAAAAATGAAGAAAGAATAAGAATGAGAGAAAGATATAGAAGGGAAAGAAAAAAATATATATATAAGGATTAAGATAAAGAAAGATTAAGATAAAAATGAGACTAACCTAACATCAGTAAACCTAACCTAACCTAACCTAACCTAACATAACCTACCCTAACCTAACCTAACCTAACCTAACCTCAGTAAACCTAACCTACCCTAACCTAACCTCAGTAAACCTAACCTAACCTAACCTAACCTACCCTAACCTCAGTAAACCTAATCTAACCTAACCTGAATCACGGTCGATACCCAAACCCAAAGACTACAGCCAGCCCCACTACTCACAGCTAGACCCACACGGACCCACAGCCAGACCCACAGACTAACAGCAGACCCACGGACCACAGCCAGCCCCCAATACTGACAGCTAGCCCCACAGACCACAGCCAGACCCACGGACCACAGCCAGCCCCAATGCTGACACAGCTAGCCCCACAGACCACAGCCAGACCCACGGACCTAGCCAGCCCAATACTGACAGCTAGCCCCACAGACCACAGCCAGACCCACGGACCACAGCCAGCCCCACTAATCACAGCCAGCCCCACGGACCAAAGCCAGACCCACGGACCACAGCCAGTCCCACGGTCATCAGTTTCTGGTCTCAGGTACTCGCCTACCGTGTCGTAATCTTAAATCGCTCTGAGATTAATAGTTTCTATTTGGGACGTATTGACAAGAGCATTTGAGAGAGAGAGAGAGAGAGAGAGAGAGAGAGAGAGAGAGAGAGAGAGAGAGAGAGATAATTACCCTCCTTTCAGACACACTAACATCAACCAACATCTCACACTCGTCTGTACATGACTAAACCTAACACAGGTACCAATCACCAGGTTAATGACTACAGGTTGAGTCACATGGAGCTCAAAGGAGGAAACCAAACAACATTATCACATTAGTTCCCCGTCATTAACTTGGGTCAAACTTAAAAGCCTTTCAGACATTTTTTTTGTACGGTGATTTATATTGAGCTTTTGCCTGTATAAAACTAACACTGTGTAAAGTAGCACTATCTGTTTAAAGTAGCACTATCTGTATAAAGTAGCACTATCTGTATAAAGTAGCACTACCCCCTGTATAAAACTAACACTGTGTAAAGTAGCATTATCTGTATAAAGTAGCACTACCCCCTGTATAAAGTAATATTTGCCTGTATAAAGTAACATTAGCTTGCATAAAGTAGTACTAGCCTCTGCACACACACACACACACACACACACACACACACACACACACACACACACACACCAGTTCAAAAGATACATAAATAACTACAGAACTAATAATGAAACAACAAAAACAAAGAAATATCCAGAAGTTATAATAACAACAAGACCATAAACACAACAAGACCATAATAACAATAACAACAAGACCATAATAACAATAACAACAAGACCATAATAACAATAACAACAAGACCATAATAACAATAACAACAAGACCATAATAACAATAACAACAAGACCATAATAACAACCTCTTGACTTAATTTGACTCTATATTAACAGCAATTATATCACCATCCTTTTATTAATATCACCATCACCATCATCATAATCAACATGACAATCACCATCATTACTATCACCATCACCATGATAATCACCATTATCATCATCATCTCTACCATCACCACATCACCATCACCATCATTATCATCATCTCTACCATCACCACCATCATCACCACCACATCACCACCATCATCACCACCATCATCACCACCATCATCACCACCACATCACCACCATCATTATCACCATCAAATACTATAAAAAAAAATATTACAGAATTACTCCCATGCATAAAAAAAAACCTCCTCTGCAAACTCATTAGGAGAGACACTTGACATTATAAAAGAGGTTATTATTCACTAAATTTACCGAGGCATTACTGACAATAAACATCTAACACACACCCGCCATTACCATAAGAACCTCCAGAGTCGCTGAGAACTTAATAATTATGCAATATTTTTTATTACACCTTCTACTCTCAAGCTGCTTTTAGGCGCAATCAAATTCCTTGGTTTAAACGGGATGATCTCACAGGAGGAGCAGAGTTTGTGACGAGCCTCTGGAGTTACAAGGTGTGTGAGGGGAAGGGGTGGAGGGTATTAGAGGGGGAGGAGTTGGGGGGGGGGGGGGGGGGGAAGGAGGAAGGAGGGGTGTGGGAGAGGGATGGGGTGGGAGGGGAGTATAGAAGGGGAGGGTGTAGGAGTTGTAGGACCTGTCATCAGAAGGACACAAACATCTGGTCTTCTGGGGTTATGTCGTCTCTAAGTCGTTGTTGTCGAAGTTATAGATGTGACACGTTTTCTCTATACTGTCTCCTCTCCTCCTCTTCTCCTCTTTCTACTGCTCTCTTTTTCTCTCTCTATTTCGTCCTTCTCATTCTGACGCTCTCTCTCTCTCTCTCTCTCTCTCTCTTTCCTCTTAAAGTCATCTTGTTACTTTTATCACTTTCATCAAACCAAGTTATCGAAGAACTCTTTAACGTAAACAACAAATTTACATAAAAGGTTGAAGTCTGTAGAAATAATACCTCATTTATTTTTTTTCTATTTTGTTCACAAATTAGAAAAATGATTTAGGTTGCCATAGAAGGTAAGTATATCGCCTCTCTGTACGATAATAATGCATGCAGGGAGTTGCCGGCGAGGTCGTGTACTGAGGTCGGCGCCGCTACCAGCCGTACGTCACAAACTTCATCGATAAAAATTCACTCGTAATGGTAGTTTCTCAAGAACAAACTATATGCAGGGAGTTTCCTGTGTCTTCAGCAGACCCGAGGGGGGGGAGGCCAAAGTTCCCCCACAAGATGGCCCTTAACTTGTACCTCAACCTAGAAAAAAACATAACCTAGGGGAAAAATGAGTCCCAACACAAGAGGGGATTCGGCCATCATGTAAATGGTAATAAAATCAATTACAGGACTAATTACGCGGTGGAATGTAGTAGAAATGTCTAATGTGGCCGTCATGACTGTATAGGAATTCCTGTTGTTTTTCCCGCCGTGAGAGATTACCATAAATAATAACTTGGAGTAACGAGGTAATACAGCTTACAGCTTAATAGGTTCCAAGTCACCTCAAAGCTTTGTTAATTATTATAGTCAACCCCCTTGAGTACAATACCATGACGATGGGTATAATTAGCCTTAATGAGTACGATATTCACATGAGTACTATAACTTATCATCATCAAAACAGTAATTTTCCGAGAAACATCGATACTGGATAAAACTTTCAATAAATCTTCAACACTGAGAAAATTAATGGAATATGAATCAACTTCTATGTAAACAATCATTATAAATTGTTTACATGAAAATATACATCAATTGTTAATGTTTGCACACTGTTTACATGTCGTCACTCATCGTCATCACTCATAATGGTTCACTTAGATAATTTCCATAAGACAAAGACAGAATATAATTATGTGAGTCTCTCCCCATAACTTTTCCACCCCATTACCTTCCACGTGAGTCTCTAGTGCACGTGTTCCACCCCATTGACCTTCCACGTGAGTCTCTAGTGCACGTGTTCCACCCCATTGACCTTCCACGTGAGTCTCTAGTGCACGTGTTCCACCCCATTACCTTCAACGTGAGTCTCTGGTGCACGTGTTCCACCCCATTGACCTTCCACGTGAGTCTCTGGTGCACGTGTTCCACCCCATTACCTTCAACGTGAGTCTCTGGTGCACGTGTTCCACCCCATTACCTTCCACGTGAGTCTCTGGTGCACGTGTTCCACCCCATTAAACTAGATTAAGAGTTGACAAACAGTTTCATAAATCAAATAAAAGTTTAGGAAGTAAAACTCAATCGTCTGTGTGGTACTTTAACCTGGTGTGTGTGTGTGTGTGTGTGTGTGGAGCGACCTGTAGTGTAATGGTCAGCCTGCTCGCCTCGCAAGTGAGTAAACCCGGGTTCGATAACCGGGCAGGGTGAAATTATGAGCAAGTTTCTTTACGCCATTTGCCTCTGTCTACCCAGCAGTAATTTAGAACCTGGATGTTAATCGATTTGCGGATCGTGTTCCTGGGTTAATGGTTAGCCAGTGCAGTTGGCGAGTTGTCTGGTCTTCTTGGACTATTCCTTGACTGTAACACTGTATCCTGGAACTCGTTAACTTAGGGTGTTGTGTTGGCGACAGCTTCTACACCTTAAACATATTCACCCCTAGGTGGCCCTGGGGCTGGCCATCCTCGTTACACGGGGGCAACCATATGTGTATGTGCAAGTATGTGAGAATAACAACAAAGGCTAATTGGATAGTGGCCGCCACGCTAAACGATAAGTGGACAAGCAAACAAAAATAAATAAATAAACAAATAAAGAAATGAATAATTAAATAAATAAAAAGAAAAGAGTTTGGCCTTATAGTTCTTCTCCCTGGACAGAGATTTACCCCTTCCGTAGGTTTAATATTCACAAGACGGTTAAAGCTATTAACGTACACTTTAGTATAATTACAACCGTTTTAGGGGATAATAGCACTTAATAGCCGGCTAGGGGATGGGAGAACCCTTAACCATTACTGTATTATTCTCTACAGTGACGTAACTTGAGCAAACTGTACAGGAGAACGCGGATATTAAGACGACACTGTGAGGGCCTGTAGAAGTAAAGTCAGTGTGTGTTGTGTGAACTATGATTATGGTCGAGGATTATATATAGTCTCTCTCTCTCTCTCTCTCTCTCTCTCTCATGCCACAGAGCGAGTCTCTGTGCCTGTCTGCCCCACATCTGGACACAACTGAGTTCCAATAACAGAATTTGCCAGAATCGAGGTGAGGTGAGGGGGGCAGGGGGTGAGGGGAGGGGGAGGGGAAGTGAAGTGATGGGGAGGGAAGGAGTAGGGGTGAGGGGGCTGAGGTGAAGAGGATGGTGAGGGGGTGAGGTGAGGAGAAGGGGAGTGAGCCGAGGGTGAGGAGGAGTGAGGTGAGGGTGAGGGGGAATGAAGTGAGTGGGAAGGGGAGTAAGATGAGGTGAGGGGAGAATGAAGTGAGTGGGAGGGAGAGAGGGAGGTAGATGGATATCGCAGGGCATTCCACTGATCCTTATTGGAGGTTGACCTTTACCACCTCCTCCTTCAGGCGGTCAAGATGTAATTTGGAAATAATACTTTTACTTGAAGGGACTTGTTCAGATGTGGTGAATGGATGGACGATGTGGGGAAGGTATTGTGGTTGACGTGGGGGATCTCTCTCTCTCTCTCTCTCTCTCTCTCTCTCTCTCTCTCCACGTAATCACTCTATCCCCATCAAGGCATCAGACTAACAAGGTGAGGGAGGGAGAGACGATGGTGCTGACACGAACAATATAATCACCACAGGATAAAGCCAGCCTAAACAAGACGCCCCCACACCCTCCCCCCAGGCCCCCACATCCTCCCCCATGCCCCCATACACTCCCACCACGCCCACACAGCATCCCCCCCACGCCCCCCACCCAGACCATCTCACCACACCTCCTCACCATCCCATCACGCTCTCTCTCCTCCACCACGCCCCTGCACCTACCATTCCCCACACCCATCACTCCCCCCAGACCCTGTCACCCACCTCACCACCCCCTGACTCCCCTAGACCATCACTCCTCCTCCACGCCCTCACCCCCCCCCCCCCTAGGCCCCTCACCCATCCCCCAGAGCCTACAGATACCACAGCCTCCCCTGGTATAGATTTCCGCTTTATCATGTCCGTTCATAAAGTGTGGCTATAATCATCAATAACCAAGATGCATTATCCTCTCCAAAGCGTCAAAGGTGGAGAAACAAACAACCTACTAGACGTCCCACACATGCCTTTGTAGTGTGTGTGTGTGTGTGTGTGTGTGTGTGTGTGTGTGTGTGTGGGTGTGTGTGTGTGTGTGTGTGTGTGTGTGTGTGTCCCAGCATATTTTTAAACCTCTTCGTCAAAGGTGTCACAATATAGGTCACAAGGGGACACAATACTACCGTAGGAGGTATGAGTTTACAGATAATGCTGACGATGTGTTCATGGGGGTCAGTAAATCTGTGAGTCATAGCAGCTGTTGGCCTGTAAATGTCCCCTAAATAATGTAAACAAGTGAGAGAGATATATGTTTATACTCTTTTATCCAGTGAGTTGTTTGCACCAGAGATCAGCTAAAGGATTCACCGCTGGCAACACTAGTGAGGTTTGAGCCCACTGACACAAAATTAACATCTGTACACACACACACACACACACACACACACACACACACACACGTCAACTTTTTAAATGACTCCTTCTATTCCCCGTGTTCTTACCTGGCAGCTCAGGTACACCGTGTAACTCATTCCATAAGAGTATTTCATTTTAATCTGAGGTAAATAAAATTATCTTCGTTACGAAAAAGCCAGAAAACATGATATACGTCGGACGCAAAATCATGAGCCAGAATAAAAAACAAAAATGTATTAAAAGGTTGAATATTTGTCGATTGTTTTTGTCGAGATAAACAGCTTAGTAAAGTCTCTTGTTTCAGTGTTGTAATTGCTAAGACGGCGCAGTACCAGCAGTGGTCGTACTGTGGGAGCAAATATCTGTGGCTGATATAAAGTAACAAACACATAATTAGTAAAGTGTTGAGTAAAGACAACCAACTGAAAACTAAGCCTTTGACAGAGAGCTTCCCTAAATGTAAAGTTAAGTACTTATACACAGCCGAGTGAACTGGGGCTGCCTCGGATTCGAACTAAAGACCCTAAGGACAGAAAATGAGCGCCGAATCCACTCTGCCGTTGCACCCAGCTAAAGCAGTGAGTGCTGTAAATAAGAGTAAATAAGTTGGAATTACAAAATACACAATTTCTTTCCCTGTACGTTAGCATTACTCGCTGAAATTACCTAATGTTCCCTTGTTCAGCCTGGCGTTGTTTGATAACACAGTGAACAGTATATTTTCTTTTCTTGATAAACGCATTTTCTTGACATTCACCTTCCTGATAGTGAGGTCCATGACTCACCATGGCTGAACCTCGGGGGGAAGGTTGCAGTAACCATGTTAGGCTGCCGAGGCTTCCTTAATGGAGACTCAAGAGGAGCACGTCCAAACACCTTTTACAGCAATAATTAAGTAATGCTTTCCTTCCCCCAATCACCTCAAGGCAAAAAAAAAAAATAGAAACTAGTTTGAATTAAGTATGTCAACAGGAGTCCGTAATTTAGCTAACATTAAATCCATTATTATGATACAAAAATGGTGTTCAGTAATATACAAAACCCTGTGTTAGGTGTGAGAGCAGTTGTGTATACTGAAGTGATATATACGCTTTAATTCTTCAAGAGAGGAAACAGAGAGAGGATGAACTATTGTACCTTGTCTAAATGATGCCACAGCAAAGTTTTGGTGGATTAATATGTTTAACCCTTGAGTACGATGACAATACCTCGAATAGGATGAATTAACCCCATGAGTACGATAACACCTCGAATACGTTGATTTAATACCTTGAGTACGATGACAGAGCCTCGAATAGGATGAATTAACCCCATGAGTACGATAACACCTCGAATACGTTGATTTAATACCTTGAGTACGATGACAGAGCCTCGAATTCAATGACTTAATCCCTTAAGTACGAGAACTTCACCACCTTGAACATGATGACGATGACAATATTCAGGCGGACAGTGATAACCTGTTAGACTATAGGAGATAAATAATAACAGCAGGGACTTAAGCCAACCAACGTGATGAGAGATTTGTAAACATAAACCACGAAATTTACATCCACGAGAACTTAATCCCTTATGAGAAAGCCAATGAGCCTGTTTACACACTCATCAGAATACAGTGCCTCTTATCGTCGAATAGAAAATGGTAAAATATTTATAGCAACTAAGCTGAAGACATGAATAAGTAAGTACTTTTAAGCAAATCGTGACAGGTTTTTTAGGTGTGTAGACAGATATATATGTTTTTTTTTTTATATTTCAAGTGAAGGTTTACATAAAGATGATATAACTAAAATTCTTAAAACTATCAAATCAGGAACGAAAAATGAGACAAACAGGCAAACATTGGTTGGGTAATAGTCGTGGATGAGTGGCACAAGTTATCAAACAACATCATTTAACTTGAACTGGCTGGGAAGCTTCAAAATATAGATTGGACGGATATACGAGTGATAAGGGTTGGGTGTAAACAGAGCTGTCTGTACTAAAATCAAATTACATTGCCAGAGCTATTCCCAACCTATCCACCCAGCCCCTACCACCCCCCCCTTCCCCAGCCACCCCCCTCCACTCCCCCTCCCCCAGACGGTGATTGAAAATGAACGTGATTGGTGGGAGGATGGAGAGCGTCCGGGAAGTTAAGAGTTATATTGGTCACCAGTCTCAGATGGAAACCACTAAGCGGAAACCTCTCCATCACTGGTGTACAAGGACTCCGATGGCTACACACAATTACCTAAAAGTTTAAATAGTCAAAGAAAATATTGGAATTGTATTTTTTTTTATATTACTAAAAAAAAACACGAGTATTTGTTGTAGGAGGAAGTTGAGTTAGGAGTGACGGTGATTACACAAGGGCCTTCAGATGATCATAATGCACACTTATCGTCCCTCACCACTTTATAACACTTTTTGTAGTTCCTTTATAAAGATGTTCAATGCACTGATTTTTACCACCTGGCTTTGGGACATCATTTCAGGTGATAATTGAACAGTTGATTTGGGAGAATTTGTAGAATGAAAAGAAAAAATGTATAAAATAATGAAGAGCTGTTGAATGGTCGATAGACAAAATATCACTTTAACCAATCAGAGGAGGGGGGGCACCAATCAGAGCGGGGCACCAATCAGAGAGGGGAGGAGGGGCACCAATCAGAGAGGGGAAGAGGGGCACCAATCAGAGAGGGGAAGAGGGGCACCAATCAGAGAGGGGAAGAGGGGCACCAATCAGAGAGGGGAAGAGGGGCACCAATCAGAGAGGGAGAGGGGAGAGGGGAGGGGGCACCAATCAGAGAGGGGAGGAGGGGCACCAATCAGAGAGGGGAGGAGGGGCACCAATCAGAGAGGGGAGGAGGGGCACCAATACGAGGAGGGGCACCAATCACAGGAGGGAAAACAAATCGGTGCGGACAAGTGAATTTGATTATACTGAATATATATATTATTTACAGTATGAACCAATAGGCCTACAGCAGCTGCCTTCGTTCATACAGTATATTCTTAAGCAGTGTTTCTTAATTCTTCGTTCCTTATATCTTAATTACACTTTATTTATAACAACTCCTTCAATTATGTTTTAGTCTTATATTTATTATCAATTATTACTATGAAACTCTGATTAATGTAAAAAAAATATATATATATTTTTTATATCAAACAACCATTTTATTCATTGCATTTATATATTTTATTCATTACTTATTGCCCAATGGGAAAAAATAGGTCAGAACGTCAATACGAGTAGGTTGATGATAACGTGTATTTACAGATTCACAACCAAATTCGATTATTAAAGAACAGCATTGATGATATAATTGTAAAAATAGATACCTGTTATATTAGGCCCCAGTCTTATTAGGCCCCAGTCTTATTAGGCCCCAGTCTTATTAGGCCCCAGTCTTATTAGGCCCCAGTCTTATTAGGCCCCAGTCTTATTAGGTCCCAGTCTTATTAGGTCCCAGTCTTATTAGGCCCCAGTCTTATTAGGTCCCAGTCTTATTAGGTCCCAGTCTTATTAGGTTCCAGTCTTATTAGGTCCCAGTCTTTGGCAGTCCATCAATAGGCCCCAGTCTTATTAGGCTGATCTTAGTGGGTCCCAGTCTTATTAAATTTCGATCTTATTAGGTCCAGTTTAACAGATCCCCAGGTCTTGATAATCCCAGTCTTATTAGTCCAGTCTTAACAGATCCCAGGTCTTGATAGTCTCCCAGTCTTTTAGGTCCCAGTCTTAACAGATCCCCAGGTCTTGATAGTCTCCCAGTCTTATTAGGTCCCAGTCTTAACAGATCCAGGTCTTGATAGTCTCCCAGTCTTATTGGGTCCCAGTCTTATTAGGTCCCAGTCTTATTAGGCCCCGAGTCTATTAGGCCCCAGTCTTGTAGTTCCAGTCATAGCTGGGTCCCAGTCTTATTAGGCTGATCTTATAGGCCCCAGTCTTATTAGGTCCCAGTCTTATTAGGTCCCAGTTTTAACAGATCTCCAGGTCTTGATAGTCTCCCAGTCTATTAGGTCCCAGTTTTAACAGATCCCAGGTCTTGATAGTCTCCCAGTCTTATTAGGTCCCAGTCTTATTGGGTCCCAGTTTATTAGGCCCCAGTCTTATTAGGCCCCAGTCTTGTGGGCCCCAGTCTTGTGGGTCCCAGTCTTATTAGGTCCCAGTTTTAACAGATCCCCAGGTCTTGATAGTCTCCCAGTCTTATTAGGTCCCAGTCTTAACAGATCCCCAGGTCTTGATAGTCTCCCAGTCTTGATAATCCCCAGTCTTATTAGGTCCCAGTCTTATTTGGTTCCAGTCATAATATGTCCCAGTTCTATTAGGCCCCAGTCATAATAGGTCCCCAGTTTTGATAGGTCCCAGTTTTGATAGGAAGTCTTGATAGATCCCAGTTCTACCAGGCCCCAGTACTAATAGGAAGTCTTAATAGGTCCCAGTTCTCTTTGGATAGTCATTATGTAATCGAATTTGTTTATGTATTTTATGTAAATATATTGAGTAAATTGAATGTTAATATATCAAGACAAAAAAAGGTATCCGACTCTGTCTGAAGGAATTCATCCACCAATATAATGTATATAACATGCCCTCTGTGTTATACATGGGAAACCTCTCTGTCTCAAGGTGCTTTAATTAACACCCAACTCGGAATAAAATTACCCTCACACTTCTCCTATAACAAATATATTACCATTTCTCTCATGTCCAATCAAGTGAGATATAAAACTTAATAAAAAAAAATATTTGAAAGTTTCCATCCCATTATGTCATCTTTATTTGCGAGATCTGACGAGACATGGTGAGATATCTCGTGAAGTTTCTGTTTTGTTGTGAGATCTGACGAGACATAGTGAGATATCTCGTGAAGTTTTCTCTTTTATTTGTGAGATCTGACGAGACATAGTGAGATATCTCGTGAAGTTTCTCTTTTGTTGTGAGATCTGACGAGACATGGTGAGATATCTCGTGAAGTTTCTCTTTTGTTGTGAGATCTGACGAGACATAGTGAAATATCTCGTGAAGTTCCTCTCCTGACGCGGCCATGTTTACCGAGAACAAGACTGGGGAAAAAAATACGACATGACGTTAATGAGGACAAGTTGTGAATCCCTTCGACAGGTTAAACCAAACTTTGCCTCCTGTTTTTCTCGGCGTTATGGCCACTTATTATAGAACATTTACTACCTTGGCGGATGTGTGGGGAGGTGGGGTGCAGAGGATGAGAGAGAGGAGGACAGAAACAAACAGTAGACAGAGTTAAACAGTAGAGAGAGACAGTTAAACAGACAGACAAACAGTTAAAACAGATATCCTAGACAAATGGCACCATAATAGTGTAGCTGATCACCTACCCCCAATCTGTCTCAGCCGTCACTAACCATTAACCGAGATGACCCCAGCACACAGCCAATACCGAGGCCCATCACCAAACATTAGTCTCGAGTCCCCCATCACCAATCAGTAGTCTTGAGTCCCCATCACCAAACAGTAGTCTTGAGTCCCCATCACCAAACATTAGTCTCAGGTCCCCCATCACCAATCAGTAGTCTTAGTCCCCATCACCAAACAGTATTCTCGAGTCCCCATCACCAATCAGTAGTCTCAAGTCCCCCATCACCAATCAGTAGTCTTGAGTCCCCATCACCAATCAGTAGTCTTGAGTCCCCCATCACCAACAGTAGTCTTGAGTCCCATCACCAAACAGTAGTCTTGAGTCCCCATCACCAAACAGTAGTCCTCAGTCCCCATCACCAATCAGTAGTCTCAATCCCCATCACCAATCAGTAGTCTTGGGTCCCATCATCAAACAACAGTCTTGAGTCCCCATCACCAATCAGTGATCCTGAGTTACCACATCACCAATCAGTAGTATCTCGAGTCCCCATCACCAATCAGTAGTCTTGAGTCCCCATCACCAAACAGTAGTCTTGAGTCCCCATCACCAATCAGTAGTCTCGAGTCCCCATCACCAAACAGTGATCTTGAGTCCCCATCGCCAATCAGTAAGTCTTGGAATTCTTCATCACCAATCAGTAGTCTCAGGTCGCCACATCACCAATCAGTAGTCTTGAGTCCCCATCACCAATCAGTAGTCCTTGAGTCCCATACCAAAACAGTCTTGAATCCCATCACCAATCAGTAGTCTTAAGTCCATCACCAAACAGTAGTCTTGAGTCCCCATCACCAAACAGTAGTCTTGAGTCCCCATCACCAAACAGTAGTCTTGAGGCCCCATCACCAAACAGTAGTCTTGAGCCCCCCATCACCAAACAATGAGTCTGAGTACCATCACCAAACAGTGATCTTGAGTCCCTATCACCAAACAGTAGTCTTGAGTCCCCATCACCAATCAGTAGTCTTGAGTCCCCATCACCAATCAGTAGTCTTGAGTCCCCATCACCAAACAGTAGTCTCGGAGTCCCCATCAACCAATCAGTAGTCTTGAGTCCCCATACCAAACAGTAGTCTTGAGTCCCCATCACCAATCAGTATCTTGAGTCACCCATCACAAATCAGTAGTCTTAGTCCCCATCACCAAACAGTAGTCTTGAGTCCCCATCACCAAACAGTAGTCTTAGTCTACATCACCAATCAGTAGTCTTGAGCCCCCATCACCAAACAGTAGTCTTGACCCGGTGAGATGAACCTTACTCCAGGCACCAATTACCACCCAGAATACGAGATACTAACACCACCTCAAACCAAAACTAAGCCCCTTTGCACCATTCACCTATATAATCATCGCTATTCTAAAGGTCGTTATAGTGATATATATTTGTATAAGGTGTGAAAGATATAGGAGTTATAGTTGGAGTTATATGTTGTTGTTATACAGAAACATGGTTGTCGTGTATGATTACATATGGGCAATATCAGCTCTTACTACTGACTCCTTCTATTCACTCCTCCCTCCTCCCTCATTACCAGTGAAAGTCAGGAGAGACGTCAATGCTCTGATTTCCCAATACGTAGTCATTGGCGTGTAACAGGTGGGTAAGTGCTCTCTCTCCTCTCTCTCTCTCTCTCTCTCCTCTCTCTCTCTCTCTCTCTCCCCATTTTCTCTGTAATTACATGCAAATTATACAATTACAGTTATTAGGACAGACAGACTTACAGATACAGTACACACAAACACCAAACATAATACAGAGAGAGAGAGAAGAAAGAAAAGAAAGAAAAATTGAATTTAAACTAACCTGAAAGTGACTCTCCAAGACACTAATAATGCCACATACTTCTTGACTTTTAACTGGTGAGATAATCTTCAGCTTACAGGTAGATTTACATATAAATTGCTAAGGGTCGTGTTGAGTGATGAATATTTATCAGTCACAACACACACACACACACACACATACACACACACACACACACACACACACACACACACACACACACACACACACACACACACACACACACACACACACACACACATGAAATTACCTTTGGCATGGGTAAGAAGAGGTGGTGGTTGTGAGAGTGGTGGTGTAGGGTGAAGGACTGTGGAGTGAAGAGTAGTTGTAGGAGTGAGGTAGTGGTTGTGGAGTGAGGGTAGTGGTTGAGTGAGGGTAGTGGTTGTAAGTGGGGTGTGGTTGTAGGGTGAGGTAGTGGTTGTAAGGGTGGGATGTGGTTGTAGGAGTGAGGGTAGTGGTGAAGAGTGAAAGTGGATTGTAGGAGTGAGGGTAGTGGTTGTAGGGTGAGGAAGTGGTGGTTGTAGGGAGTGAGGGTAGTGGTTGCAGGAGTGAGTAGTGGTTGTAGGAGTGAGGGATAGTTGCAGGGTGAAGGAAGTGGTTGTAGGAATTGAAGGAAGTAGTTGTAGGGTGAGGGTAGTGATGAGGAGTGAGGTAAAAGTGAAGGAAGTGGTTGTAGGAGTGAGGGTAGTGGATGTAGGAGTGAGGATGTGGTTGTAGGTGAAGGAAGTGGTTGTAGGAATTGAAGGAAGTGGTTGTAGGAGTGAGGGCAGGGTTGTGAGAGAAGGAGTGGTTGTAGATTGAAGGAAGTGGTTGTAGGAGTTGAGGGAGTGAGTGGTTGTAGGAGTGAGGGGATGGGTTGTAGAGGTGAAGGTAGTGGTGAGGAGTGAAGGAGTGGTTGTAGGTGAGGTAGTGGTTGTAGAGGTGAAGGTAGTGGTTGTAGGAGTGAAGGAAGTGGTTGGGAGGTGGGGTAGTGGTTGTAGGAGTGAGGATGTGGTTGTAGGAGTGAAAGAGTGGTTGTAGGAGTGAAGGGCAGTGGTTGTAGAGGAGAGAGGAAGTGGTTGTGGAGTGAGGGTGAGTGGTTGTAGGGTGAGGGAAGTGGTTGTGGGAGTGAGGATGTGGTTGTAGGGTGGGGAAGTGGTTGTGGGAGTGAGGGGTAGTGGTTGTAGGGTGAGGGAGTAGTGGTTGTAGGGTGAAGAGTGGTTGTAGGGTGAAGAAGTGGTTGTGGGTGAGGGTAGTGGTTGTGGAGTGAGGTGAGTGGCTTGTAGGGTGAGGGATGTGGTTGTAGGGAGTGAAGGAAGTGGTTGTAGGGTGAGGGTAGTGGTTGTAGGAGTGAAAGGAAGTGGTTGTAGGGTGAGGGAATAAGTGGTTGTGAGGGTGGGGATGGTTGTAGGAGTGAAGGAAGTGTGGTTGGGGTAAGTGGTTGTAGGAGTGAGGGATGTGGTTGTAGGGGTGGAAGGAAGTGGTTGTAGGGTGAGGGTGAAGGTGGTTGTAGGAGTGAGGATGTGGTTGTAGGGTGGAGGAGTGGTTGAAGTGAAGGAAGTGGTTGTAGGGTGGGGTAGTGGTTGTAGGAGTGAGGGAGTGGTGGTTGTGGGGAAGTGGTGGTTGTAGGAGTGAAGGTTGTAGGGTGAGGGTAGTGGTTCTGGGTGAGTTGGTGGTTGTAGGAGTGAGGGATGTGGATTGTAGGAGTGAAGAAGTATTGTAGGAATGAAAGGAAGTGGTTGTAGAATTGAGGGTAGTGGTTGTAGGGATGAGGGTGAGTGGTTGTAGGAGTGAGGATGTGGTTGTAGGAGTGAAGGAAGTGGTTGTAGGAGTGGAAGGAAGTGGTTGTAGGGCAGAGGATGGGGATGTGGGAACAGAGGGAAGTGGTTGTAGGAGTGAAGGAAGTGGTTGTAGGAGTGGGGTGAGTGGTTGTAGGGTGGAGAGTGGTTGTAGAAGTGAGGGGTAGTGGTTGTAGGAGTGAGGGATGTGGTTGTAGGAGTGAAGGAAGTGGTTGTAGGGTGGAAAGGTGGTTGTAGGGTGGGGTAGTGGTTGTAGGGTGAAGGAAGTGGTTGTAGGGTGAGGGTAGTGGTTGTAGGTGAGGAAGTGGTTGTAGGGAGTGAGGTCAGTGGTTGTAGGAGTGAAGGAAGTGGTTGTAGGAGTGAAGGAGAGTGGTTGTGGAGTGAATGAGTGGTTGGCAAGGAGTGGGGATGTGGTTGTAGGAGTGAAGGGTAGTGGTAGGAGTGAAGGAAGTGGTTGTAGGAGTGAGGGTAGTGGTTGTAGGAATGAAGGGTAGTGGATTGTGAAGTGAAGGAAGTGGTTGTAGGAATGAAGGAAGTGGTTGTAGGAGTGGGGTAGTGGTTGTAGGAGTGAGGGATGTGGTTGTAGGAGTGAAAGAAGTGTGTAGGAGTGAAGGGTAGTGGTTGTAGGGTAGGTTGTGGAGGAGGGGATGTGGTTGTAGGAGTGAGGGATGTGGTTGTAGGAATGAGGAGGATGTGGTTGTAGGAGTGAGAGGAAGTGGTTGTAGGAATTGGAAGGAGTGGTTGTAGGAGTGGAGAGTGGTTGTGGAGTGAGGTAGTGGTTATGGTGATGGTTGTAGGAGTGAAGTGGTTGTAGAAGTGAGGGATGTGGTTGTGAGGTGAGGGATGTGGTTGTAGAATTGAAGGTGAGTGGTTGTGGGAGTGAGGGATGTGGTTGTAGGGTGAAGGAAGTGGATTGTAGGGTGGGGTGAGTGGTTGTGGAGAGGAAGTGGTGGTTGTAGGAATTGAGGGTGAGTGGTTGTAGGAATTGAGGGTAGTGGTTGTAGGGGTGGTGGTTGTAGGGATGAGGGTGGTGGTTGTCGGGAGTGGGGATGTGGTTTGTGGAGTGAAGGAAGTGGTTGTAGGGGAGTGAAGGAAGTGGTTGTAGGGTGAGGTAGTGGTTGGAGTGAAGTGGTTGTAAGGTGAAGGAAGTGGTTGTAGGGGAGTGGAAGGAGTGG
>NW_024744839.1:4624555-4649555 GCF_018991925.1 Homarus americanus
GAAGCCACATGCATTGCTATGTAATGGTCTAGCGAGTCTCCGTCTAGACAGTTATCTGTCAATAAATGATGGAGCAGCCCTGCATGCATATTAGATTTCAATGACGACCAAAATACCGTCATGTACCGTATAAACAAATAACTTAATGACATAAACTACCCAACAAATATGTCACCCGTCTCGACCTTTATTTGGTTTGCTGATTCATCTCATAAAACACGACACAATATACATTGACTTTTACATTACAAGCAAAGAATATTGATAACCTATCCACCAAAAGTAATATCAATACTCCATCATTATTTTTTTCTTGAGAGAGAAATATAATGAGTCATATTTCTTCCTACACGACATATTTTCCTTCAGGCCCGCTTTCATCATATCGGCATATAATGATGAGCTGACAACAGAAACAATATAGCGGGCGGAGTCATTAAAGCCGACCGATAAACACAACATCAAAGGAGTCGGACAGGCAAATTACAGCCCGGGATCATGTGGACCTTGACAGTTAAAATCACAGATATCTCTCAAGATATCCAGCTGATAATAAAAGAGAGTTGGTGATTATTGCCCCCGCCCTCCTTCCGCCCCCAATTAATGACAAACTTTCTAGAAACGGTGATGAATACTAAATAAGAGGAGAGACTGTCTACGAACGACCTCTTATAATGAATGTAAGAGTGTGTGTGTGTGTACTGAGAGGGTGGTGGAGGGTGGGTTGAGAGGGTGGTGGTGGTGGAGGGATTATGGGAGGTTACTTCTCGGTAGATATCATGCTGTCTACCTGGAAACTGCTGCTGTTGTTGTTGTTGTTGTCACATTTGTAGGTGATTACGTAGTATCAATTCGTAACAGCAGAACAATAAAGTATCGTGACGGGCAGACTGTAGAAGCAACACGTAGCAATATAATGAACTAAAATAAACATTTCATCTTACTAATTTAATTTGGTTCTAATTCTGGTTCTGGTTCTGTTCTGTTCTGTTCTGTTTAATTTAATTTGGTTTAATTTTAACCAACCTAACCTAACCCATCCCTCTCCTCCTGGTCTACAACTCAGAGAGACAGAGCCAAATAAAAGAGCTTCTGGTTACTCCAGCATAATGTAAAGGATGATATAGGTGGCAGTAACGACGATAAACTGAGATATGGTTGGCGGCGTTATCAGTACATTTATCAGAGTGTTGGTGCTGGGAATAATCTAGAGAGGCTCTAGGATCAGCCTGGTAATCCCACCAAAGCTCTTAGTCGTCCGTGGAAGCCTACAGAGTGCTATGACTGTGGAGGCCAAAGATTTTATACATAAGAATTTTCTCCTATTAAAGTTCTAAGAAGTAGGGTTAGGTTAGGTTAGGCTAGGTTAGGTTAGGTTAGGTTAGGTTAGATTGAGAAGTTAGGTTAGGTTAGGTTAGGAGGTTAGATTAAATCTCTATGAGTGACTCTAACTGATGTTAGAGAATTGGTATTAAAGTCTGTTGGTAAGACTTGACGGAAGGAGATCTGTTTTTTTTCCTCAGGTGGGTGAATGAGAAATGATGATACCCACGCCCAGGCTCACTAACAGGTGCTGATATGAGGACCCCCACCGCACGTCCTGGCCCTTTGAGGAAACAATAACATCCAGCTACTGACAATTACAACGAGGACATTTAATAAAGCCAACACTGGCAAAATATTCAGCAAGTTTATCACTAACACTTATAAATATTAATTAAACAAATACAATCAATAAAATACAGAACGTCAATATGAAACATCATCAAATCACGAAAAAAAACATTAATAAAACAAAACAACATCAGCGATCTCTTTAAAAATTGCACAACTTAAAGACAAAGAGGTGACGTGGTGAACTCAAGAGCACACCACAGGTATTTCAGCCCTGACTCCACCTGCCCACTCCTGCCCTCTCACACGTCGTGCCTGGCCGGGTAATACATCCTGGAGAGCCAATAGCATTAATATGTTGGTACAGTGGCTTCCAGGTATGATGTTGCCACTTACAGTGCCTCCTTGTTCATGTGGCACCGTGGCTCTACTCGTGTGGCTGAGAGCTGATAGATGGCGCTGTTTCCTAGTACAGTACTTGCTTTTGCTAGTATCTGTAGACGTGTATTAATATTCGAAAGAACATCTTCAACATTGACGAAAGAGACAATGTACGGAGGAGGAGGAGGCGTGGTGGAGAGGCGGTGATTGTTGTTATTATTTTGCTTTAATATGTCTTGTAACCTGTATTAAATTCTCGTATTAAATTGGACCTTTTATTTATTAAACATTTGCAGGTTTTATAGTTAATAATTTAGTATATTAAACTTTTAGATGTAGTGGATAAAATAATAATGGTTGGACCTCAATATTTATAACAAAATAAACCTTTTTCTCACTAAAAAAATGAATTTGTTTTAAACTGATAAATGTATTAGACAAGACGGAAATGATCCATGTGTTATGCTTATTTAGTGTTTATACTGGCTGGTTAAGAGTGGAGGGCGAAGGAGGTTATAGGTGGGATGAGGGGTGGAGGGGGGGGGGATGAGGGGGTGTGAGGGGGTGAGGGATGGGTGAGACGGTGGGTGAGGAGGGTGAAGAGGAGGGTTGTGTTCCATTCTAAACAATTACCTTATACAGTCTGTCTGGGAGGAAGCTGAGGTATTATACAGAATTTGTTGCTGATCTCTGACATCAGCACTGCTATCATCTGGGTGTTGGAGGAGCTTGGTGTTGAGGAGGGCTGTGGTGTTGGAGGGCTGTGGTGTTGGAGGAGGGCTGTGGTGTTGGGAGGAATGTGGTGTTGGAAGAGTGGTTGAGGTGTTGGGAGGAGTGGCTGTGGTGTTGGATGAGGCTGTGGTGTTGAAGAGTGGTTGAGTGTGTTGGAGGAGGCTGTGGTGTTGGAGGTGGCAGGTGTTGGAGGAGTGGGTGTTGGAGGGATGGTGGCTGGTGTTGAGGAGCTTGGTGTTGGGAATAGTGGTTGAGGTGTTGATGAGTGGCTGTGGTGTTGAGGATTTGTGTGTTGAAGAGGGTTGTGGTGTTGAGGAGTGGCTGTGTGTTGTAGGAGGGCTGTGTGTTGAAGAGGGTTGTTTGTTAATTTTTGTCCCTTCACAATGTATGTCAGATCTAAAAATTTATGATCCTCAAAATATTGTCTTCTGGATAGTGTTCGGAAAACATTTTTTTAGAGGGTTCTGTGCCCAAATTTGATATCCTGGAGTGGATTGTTTTCAGGTATTTTCTGGATGTGAATTAAAATTGTTGTATCAGAATAAGCTCTCTCTCTCTCTCTCTGACACACACACGATGTTCATTACGTTGGTTTCTTTTGTCACAACACCACATTGAGTAGTGAGGCCTCCCACTCCTTGTTTCGGGCCCTGGGAGGCAACAGATAAATAAGAGATAGATAGATAGACTAATTAGGTATAGATTCAACATGGATGGACAGACAGATAGACAGACAGAGCAGACAGATACCATTTCAAATAAAGTAATTACTAGTGTCAGGTCAGTACAGTAAACAAGTAAGTAATTAGTCTCTATCTTCATCATAGGAGTATCAAAAGGCTAAATAATACAGTAATTGCATCATACTAACTATATAATACATAGACTTTGAATCAATTTCCTCTACGAAACGTAATGATACTGGATGAAAAGCCAACATCCTCTTAGCTTCTGTGAGTTATTATAGTATTGTGTGTGTGTGTGTGTGTGTGTGGAGAGAGAGAGAGAGAGAGAGAGAGAGAGAGAGGAGAGAAGAGTATTATGGTACTGGAGGTGAACGTGTCTGTCAGGAGAGGACACCTGTGCGTTCTCTGTCGTAGTAGTGCACGGCCTACACACACACACACACACACACACACACTACTGGCTGGAAAGGAAGAAAAGTCGAGACGTAGAGTGATTGGGGAGACACTAGGAGGGAGGAAGAGGAGGAGGACGGGGTAGGAGGAAGACGGGGCAAGGAGGAGACGGGGCAAAGAGGGAGGACGGGTAAGGAGGAGGAAAGATGAGGAGAGAGGAGGAATAAAGTGGAACAAGACATATTATGAAAGGAGATGAAAAGACAAAATTGACAGAGCAAAGGGAAGGAGGAGGAGGAGAGGGAAGGAGGAGAAGGAGGAGGGAGGAGTGGAGAAGGAGGGAAAGGAAGAATCTGAAGGAAGAGAAACAGTAATGAGATTGAAGAACACACAATACTTGATGTGAAGGAAATTGTGCTGTTGGAAAGAGGATAGAGGCTGAGAGGAGGTAGAGAGGGGGGGTAAGGAGAGGGGTGAGAGAGGCTGGAGGAGGTGCAGGTAGTTGGACGACACTACTGGTGGAGTAATCGTGTTGGGGGAGGCTTGAGAGAGAGAGAGAGAGAGAGAGAGAGAGAGAGAGGAGAGGAGGAGAGAGAGAGAGAGGAGAGAGAGAGGGAGAGAGAGAGAGAGAGAGAGAGAGTAAAATTGAAGTTTTAAGACGCATCTCTACCACATAATGCTAGATATATCGCAACAAGACTCTAGATATCTTTGTTAGACGACATACACACACACACACACACACACACACATACACACACACACACACACACACACACGAGAGCGAGAGCGGAGAGAGAGACTGTCCACCTCATCCCATCTCTAGACACAAGACAGAAGTGGGAGAGGGATCGAACACAAGGATTCATCTTCATGCTGGATAATGAACTGCAGGATCTATCATATCTCCTGCCTTTCACAAACCCAGCAGAGAGATACTCCAAGTCTCTACCCTCTCGCTGTAAGTGAGTATTATACAAAGTTTATAAACGACCAGAACGTGTCCTCTGCTGGCTGCCATAAGAGACTGAATCACATCTTTAGTTTGGGAGTTTTTTATTTTATTAATTTTCTGTGTTATCTTTAGCTTGAGTATGGATTTAGTTTTTGTGTATGGTGTTTTAGCTTCTTGATTGGTGGGGTGTTTCTTGAGTATGGTGTTTTAGCTTCTTGAGTATGGTGTTGGGGTTTGATTATGGTGTTCTGAATACTGTGTCAAAACCCTTGACTATAGTGTCTTTGAGTACTGTGTCCATACCCCTTTTTGAGTATGGTGTCTGAGTATTGTGTCCTAACTCCTTGAGTATGGTGTCTTAACCCTTGAGTTGGTGGTCTAACCCTGGGTATGGTATTTTAACCCCTTGAGTACGGTGTTTTAAACCTTTGAGTACAGTGTCTGAACTTTGTCGTACTCTGTCAGTTGTCCTTGTCTTCAAAGAGTTAAAACATCGCCTGGGGATCGTGTTATTGTTCGAAAAGTTTTAATTTATTGTTTTTCATGTTGTTTTATTACTCAAAGGGTTAGTAAGTTGAGTTAAATTTGTAATTTGTGTACCCAGAAATTTGCTATGGATGAGGGGGGGGGGGATTGAACTAAATATACTGAGGTGTACAGTACTGTTGATATGTAAGGAGATAATATTTTTCTGTAAGTTCATGATGAATGTAACATTTCAATTAGTGATGCTATTTTTTTTTATTTCACACACACACACACACACGCACACATACATACACACACACACGCACACATGTTTGTAATTTCACTGATGGCTGCAACCAAATTTTTTTTAATATACTGAACTCTTCGATAGAGATGAACGTGATAACAAAATTGTAATTATGGTAATAACTTGGAATTATTAAAAAGGTGCAAAGTCAGGAGAGACCAATCATATCTGTTTCAATCTGAGTTATTTTACAGAGAGAGAGAGAGAGAGAGAGAGAGAGAGAGAGAGAGAGAAAAATAAATAGTTGCCTTAGTAAATGTCTCTTCACCTCCTAGCTGCTGGACATTGTTAGATTAATTTCAAAAATTTTTCTTTCTTTATTCTCTTCTCTCGTTGCTTCCTCTCTACTCTCCTTTTTTTATAAATCAATTACATTTTTTTTTTCCAACCTCATCCCAACTTTTCCATCTCCTTGCTCTGCCGCTCCCTTCACGTTCATTTCCTTCACGTTCAGTCTGCTTGTCACGTCCACAGCTGACACTGAACGTCCCACTCTGTATGCTGAAGAACAGACAAGGAGGAAGGACTCATGTTGCTAAGTGTCTATGAGCCATCATCCTTTCTCCCCACTTGTATGTAGTGAATGTTATGTTTTCCTTTTATCTTTCTCTAAAATCAAAACAAATATTCTCTTATCTTTTCTATTCTTTGTTTATTATTTTTTCATAATCTATCGTTGACATCTTTGACTTCACTTAACACATCATCAGTAAACAGCAACACGTCCTTCCATAGTTTCCTCTATAGTACACCATGCTATCCTCTTATTCACGCATTTCTCTGTTCCTTAATTCTCGTACGTTATTCATTCTATCCTTCCGTATTTCCTTTTCTGCCCTTTTTCTCTCTCTCTCCTGCCATCATCCACTTCTGAATTATACCCATTCAGTCAATCATTTTTTATTAGGATGGTGGTGGTGGCAGACGGTGGTAGTGGTCAGGCAGACGTTGTGGTTGAAGGTCTCATCTGCCATCAAATGTGTGTGTGTGTGTGTGTGTGTGTGTGTGTGTGTGTGTGTGTCAAGAATGTATTGTAAGTCTGTATGCTTGTCTGTATGGCTAGGACGTCTGTGTATAAATTGTCTTTAATGTCATGTAATATTGTGTGTGCTTTCTTCCTCTGTATTCATTTCCTGTGAGACTTTTGCTTGTATGTTTATCTTGTGTGTGTGTGTCTTACACGTGTTTGGTTATGTTAATGTTTAATATCTTACTGTTTTAGGTTTGTTTTTGCTTTGTTTAAGAGGGAAGGAGAGAGAGAGAGAGAGAGAGAGAGAGAGAGAGAGAGAGAGAGAGAGAGAGAGAGAGAGAGAGAGAGAGAGAGAGAGAGAGAGAGAGAGAGAGAGGAGGGAGGGGAGGAGGGAGGGGAGGAGGAGGGGAGGGGAAGGGAGGAACAGGAGCGAGGAAGGGGACGGAAATGGACCTAACCTAACGCAACCTAACCCAACCCACTCACTCACTCTCTCACTCACTCACCTACTTCAATTATCACCTCTCTCACTCACTCCTGTTCGTTAAAGTACATAAGTCGTATTTGATTCATAATGCCATTACCGAAATCCTATACCAACACTGCATTACTTAGTAAGAGTCACTGAGAGACACTTTGTATGTAGAATATTACCTGATGGAATATATATAAGGTTCTGTCTCTGTCTCTGCCCTTGTCTTCTCTCTCTCTGTCTCTGTCTCTCTGTCTCTTGTCCACTCTCCACCTCTTCCCAGACACACGGGATAAAAGCTAGATCGCCCTGGGGATGAAGGGGAGTGGTTTTGCTAGGCAAGGATGGAGGGTGTGTGTGTCCATACATTTCATGGGGGGAGGGGAGAGGGGAGAGGGGAGAGGGTGGGAGGGGAGTTAGGAGGAGGGGGGGAGAAGAGAGGGCAAGGAGGGAGTTTAGGAGGAGGAGGGAGTCTTTGAATCTCTTTCTCTCCCCACAGAAACAGACAGGTATATGAAGGAGACTGAGAGAGAGGAGGAGAGAGAGAGAGAGAGAGAGAGAGAGAGAGAGAGGGAGAGAGAGAGAGGAGAGAGAGGAGAGAGAGAGAGAGAGTCCCTTCTAATGTCCTCCTCACTGCTAAATCTCTCTCCCTGCTACACTTCAGGATCATCACTACACACCTTCACCGGTGCCACACTAACACACACACACACACACACCCAGTAATGACCTGTCCACAACGCTACCTGTCACTCTCCTCTCACCCTTTCTACATTTTCTTAGTGAATTTAATTGTTATTCCTTCATATCTACTTTTTCAACTCTCTTCCCTCATTTTCATTCTTCACTTCTCACCTCTAATACCCGGGGGACATACAGAAGTAACCTACGATTCTTGTACTGAATTGATTATTTATGACTGAGTGTATGAACGAGGAAACGGGGCGGGTATCGTGTTGTATATACTGAATATATTGTATTAACTTATTCGCTTGATTCCGTGGAGAGAGAGAGAGAGAGAGAGAGAGAGAGAGGAGAGAGAGAGAGAGAGAGAGGAGAGAGATATTATAACACACCTGACAGGGCACAGGTGATATGTGTTTCGACTCAATTGGAACGTGAATATTAATTAGGCCCAAGGGACGCCATCGTTAGTATTTGTTATTATAATTATTAGTGTTATTAACAATGACATTATCATAATGGTAGATACTACTATTGTTAATATTATTACTTGTATAACTTGGAAAAAATACTCGGCTTCGATCTGTCACCGTTTCCTCTCCCTGACATGGGTAACAACCCAACCAGACCAGACCAGACCAGACCAGACCAGACCAGACCTAACCTAACCTAACCTAATCCAACCTAACCTAAGCTAACCTAACCTAACCTAGCTAACCTAACCTAACCTAACCTAACCTAACCTAACCTAACCTAACCTAACCTAACCTAACCTAAACTCTACCTTACTGAATACCTCACCAGAAAGAAAATTAATTTGCGTATTTTTCAATCATTCTATAGAGGTGAAATTGTTTTATTTTTCTCATTGTTTAGCCACAACGTTACTAATATACAACATAGAGCTTATAAAAGGTATCTCAGTGCAGAGGTGTCATCACAATAAACCACATCTGTCTTGATTTTTGACCACTTCTCAGGTCAAAGGTCACAATGATTACTTATTCGTGTGACCTTTTGGTGAGGGACGTTGAGGTGATATTGTTTGACCGATTATTGTTTTGTCTCTGCCTCGGTTGTTTATATGTTTAAGGGGAGTAACTAATCATTAGACATTCGCTTATTTCACCTAAAGATTAACCACCCTAACACTAATTAGTGGTTAGGTTAGGTTAATGTAGATTAGCTTAATTAGATTAGATTTGGTATGAGGTTATCTTAGCTATATTAGGTAGTTAGGTTAGGGGTTAAGATGGTTAATTTTCAGTAGTGAGTGTATGGTGCCTAATCTTTGTGTAAAATAAGGTATGGTGTCTAATCTTCAGGTAAAATAAGGTATGGTGTCTAATCTTCAAAAATAAGGTATGGTGTCTAATCAGGGTAAAATAAGGCATGGTGTCTAATCTTCAGGTGAAATAAGGGATGGTTCACTGTGTGAAATAAGGCATGGTGTCTAATTTTCAGGTGAAATAAATGGTGTCTAACTTTCAGGTAAAAAATAGTATGGTGTCTAACCTCAGGTAGTAATATGTCTAATCATCAGGTGAAATAAGGCATGGTGTCTAATTTTCAGGTGAAATAAGGTAGGTATGTCTAATCTTCAGGTAAAATAAGGTATATGTCTAATCTTAGGTGAGAAGGTATGGTGTCTAATCTTCAGGTAAAATAAGGTATGGTGTCTAGGGTGTCTCAATCTACAGGTAAAATAAACTAAGGTATGGTGTCTAATCTACAGGTAAAATAACTATGGTGTCCAGGTGAAAGAAGATAAGTGAAATATGTATGTGTCCAATTTTTCGGTGAAATAAGGTATGGTGTCAATCTTCTGTAAAATAAGGTATAGGCTAATCATCAGTGAAATAAGGTATGTGTCTAATTTTCAGGTGAAATAAGGTATGGTGTTTAATCTTCAGGTGAAATAAGGTATGGTGTCTAATCTTCAGGTGAAATAAGGCATGGTGTCTAATCTTCAGGTAAAATAAGGTATGGTGTCTAATCTTTAGGTAAAATAAGGTATGGTGTCTAATCTTCAGGTGAAATAAGGTATGGTGTCTAATCTTCAGGTGAAATAAGGTATGGTGTCTAATCTTCAGGTAAAATAAGGTATGGTGTCTAATCTTCAGGTAAAATAAGGTATGGTGTCTAATCTTCAGGTAAAATAAGGTATGGTGTCTAATCTTCAGGTGAAATAAGGTATGGTGTCTAATCTTTAGGTAAAATAAGGTATGGTGTCTAATCTTCAGGTAAAATAAGGTATGGTGTCTAATCTTCAGGTGAAATAAGGTATGGTGTCTAATCTTCAGGTGAAATAAGGTATGGTGTCTAATCTTCAGGTAAAATAAGGTATGGTGTCTAATCTTCAGGTGATCCTTTTAAATAATTACTCCATTCAACCAACCTCCCGAGGACACAGACAGACAGACAGACAGACAGACAGACAGACAGACAGACAGACAGACACCGAGTTTTATATATGCGAGTATTTTACCAAGGCTTAAAGGTCACCAACTAGCCATGTAGGAGAGAATGTCTTTTAGTCTTACCACCAGCCTGTGAATGTTTTGGTTAAGAGGTGTTTACATTCACTTAATCTCGAATAGTTTAATATTTGAACTTCTTACCTGTGAGATCATCGTAAGGTATATGTGTATAATTATTTCTTATATCTTAATAATGCGACATTCAACGCTGAAGTTACGCACTGGAAATAAACAGAGAGGGAGAGAGACACAGGCAAACAGAAACAGACAGACAGACAGAGACAGACAGACAGAGAATACACTATAACGAAATAGGGAGGAGAGAGAGAGAGAGAGAGAGAGAGAATACGATATAACGAAATAGGGAGGAGAGAGAGAGAGAGAGAGAATACGATATAACGAAATAAGGAGGTGAAGAAGAGAGACTACTACATCAGGCCAGAGGTGATCAATAAGTCCCTGTGCACCTGCAATACTATAGTTTCTCACTTGATATATCTTCACTGTTCTATACTTTTTTTTTACCACTTGAGAGTAAATGTTGGATAGACTCTCCATGTATATTGGCTCACATGTGACATTGATATAGAAACAGGTTCAACATATCCGATATTTACTGTAAGGCGAACAGGTTAAATGAGACTGTTGGTAATTTTACAAGTGCACAGGAAATTTTAGACCATGTGTATATCAATATATCTTGTTGACAGTATCATGTGGATAAGCCAAAACATATCCCCGTATGACACCAAGGGCCAGAAAATAACATCACGTGGTTAACCAATTACAGTGTCCTCCGACAATTAAGTCACGTAACAGAGACCAAGTTAGTTAGTTGACCAATAAGAGAGCTTCCTAGCAGTTCTATTAGGTTAGTTAACTAATCCGAGTGCTGACGGCAATTTAACCAAGGTAGCTCGTTAACCAGAGGCCAACTAACTACAGCTACCATGAAACTACCCACAGTCCCCACCACAAAGGCTCTCTCTCTCTCTCTCTATCTCTAATTTATATATATATATATATATATATATATATATATATATATATATATATATATATAGATATATATATATATATATATATATATATATATATATATATATATATATATATATATATATATATATATATATATATATATATATATATATATATATATATATATATATATATATATTAGAGATATATATGTGTGTGCGTGTGTGTGTGTGTGTGTACAGTATAAATAAATGGAATATCCTCTTTGACGCTTTTATGGGTAATTTTTTTAATAACAACACAGACTACCCCCAACAATTATTTAGTCATGTTTTCTATGTTTAAGGTTTTATTCATATTTTATTTGTATACGTACGAGCATTTCTATCCCACGAATCTAGTTGAAAGTTATATAGCAAAAATATGAAACTGCCAGATCCGACATTTAAAATAATGCCTTTTTCGATAATGCTATATAAGTTGAGAGACAGACAGACAGACAGACAGACAGCTACATATACACAGCTGACAAATAGACAAACGAAATCTTGGAGGACACCCAAAGTTGAGGTACCGGGAAGCTTAACCTCTCGCGCTCCATGACAACGTCCAGTATAACTAAACTGTTTAATAATAATAAATGATAATAACAATTAACGGTTTATTGAAAAAATCGGCAGCCCGAAGGCTGAAAATATACATTGGACAGAAATGACTTATTACAAAGACATGGGGTGGGTGGGTCGTTTAACAAACGCTTTCATTACTGAAAGGAAAAGGAACATGAATTGAACATACAAATTATTATAGTTTACAGTTGATGGCCCGGGCCTGGGCTGGTCGTGGAGACACCCGGTGGTGTGGTGTTCACGTGGTGCAGTAATTCGTCCTTGGGTGTTGCTATGAAGGACCTCACGTGGTCATGGAGACTCCGTGTGTGCGTGTGTGTTTATTTTGTTCTTCGTACGTTTGTGTGTTTTATGTGTACATTTATGTACGTGTCTCAGTCTCTCTCTCGTTCCCCCAGGGGCCAGTAACGTGATAAAGCGACGAAAAGATTTTGCAAATATAAATAATCATTGACCATTACCTTAATACCTCCGCCTTCTGTGACCTCACACACAAACACACACACATCATCATCACTACTACATACACGCACACGCACACACACACACACACACACACACACACACACACACACACACACATCATCACTACTACACACACACACATCATCACTGCAACACACACACATCACACTACACACACACACATCATCACACCACACACACACACATCATCACTACTACACACACACATCATCACTACTACGCACACACATCATCACTACACACACACACACATCATCACTACTACACACACACACATCATCACCACACACACACATCATCACTACTACACACACACATCACCACTACACACACACACATCATCACTACTACACACAACACATCATCACTACTACACACACACATCATCACTACTACACACACACATCATCACTCACTACACACACACATCATCACTACTACACACACATCATCACTACTACACACACACATCATCACTACTACACACACACACACATCATCACTACTACACACACACATCATCACTACTACACACACACATCATCACTACTACACACACACACATCATCACTACTACACACACACACATCATCACTACTACACACACACACACATCATCACTACCTTACACATCATCACACTACACACACACATCATCTACTACACACACACACATCATCACCTACACACACACATCATCACTACTCACATCACTGCTACACACACATCATCACTACTACACACACACATCATCACTACACACACACACATCATCACACTACACACACACACATCATCACTACTACACACACACACATCATCACTACTACATACACACATCATCACTACTACACACACACATCATCACTACACACACACACACATCATCACTACACACACACATCATCACTACTACACACACACATCATCACACACACATCATCACTGCACACACACACATCATCACTGCAACACACACATCATCACACACACACACATCACTACACACACATCACTACACACACACACATCATCACTACTACACACACACATCATCACTACTACACACACACATCATCACTACTACACACACACACATCATCACTGCAACACACACACATCATCACTACTACACACACACACATCATCACTACTACACACACACACACATCCACTAGTGAAGGAGGAGTTACAAATGTGGAGGAGAACAGGTAGTAATAAGTGGGCCACTTTCTTAATGATGCTCATTGGTATATTGTTTTCGCCTGCTGCTGCATCTTTGGACATTTTTATGATGGTCAGTAATTCATCTGCTGTGACAGGGGATAAGAATAGTTCATCTTGCTGTCTAAATTCCTCATGGTGATCAGGGATGCTCTCTGCAAGATTGTTACCATTATTAACAAAATATTCATTGAAGTGGTTGGCAATGAGGGATGGCTCTGTTATAACTGAATCGTTTATCATAAAAGCTGAGTGAGGGGCCGAAGGCTGAGTGTTCCTGTTCTGAATAGAATTTATGACATTCCAGGTTTTCTTACTATCGCCTGATGCTGACTGGAGCTTATTTGTATAATAGTTACGTCTGGCATTTCTAACTGCTTGAGTTACTCTATTTCTGATACTTCGGTAAGCATCACCGAAAGTTATGGGTCTTTTTGCAAATTTCCTTTGGCGTTTGTGTTTTTCCTTTTTCATTATCTTAAATTCGCTTGTGATATAGGGTTTAGAAATGGATACAGTTTTCACTGACTTAGTCTTGAGCGGGAAGCATTTATCAAAGCAAGCATTGAAGATGCAAGAGAAGTTACAGCTGTTCACGTTAGGGTTGTTGGAGGCATAGACAAGATCCCATTTAGCATTCATTAGGTTGTTTTCAAAAAGGAGCAGGTTGTCGGCGCAGTAGTCTCTGTATTGAATTGAGACTCTACTAGACCTTTCAGGTCTTGTGGCTGTTTTATACATGGCAAAAACTGGGAAGTGATCTGAGATATTGTTATAAATAATTCCGAGCTTTACGAGTTCCATAACAATTTAAGACAGAAATAAGAACTGAAGGTAGCATAGAGAACAGGTCAAACCCCAAAGGGACTCTTCCAAATGTATAAAACTAAAACACTGGACAAGATTGGACCAATACAGTCAGATACTTGCGAGCTAACGGATAACGACAGAGAAATGAGCAATAATCTGAACAACTATTTTTCAACAGTTTTCACCACCAAAAACTTAAACATGATACCCGAGGCACCGACTACATACAGAGATAGTGAAGAAAATAGCTTAAGCGAGATAGTAGTGACTAGTAACGATGTTAGTAAACAAATACAGAAACTAAAACATAATAAATCATCAGGTCCTGATGAGATATTTGCCAGTATTAAAGGAATATAAGGAAGAACTTAGTATGCCCTTAGCAAAGTTGTTTAACATGTCATTAAAAATGGGTGTAGTACCTGGCGATTGCGAATGTGATACCGATTTTCAAGAAGGGAGATAGATCACTATCTTCTAACTACCGTCCAATCAGTTAAAACATCAATTGTAGGCAAATTGCTGGAAGCAACAATTTCAAATTCTACCCAAGGCTCAGTACTTAGACCATTACTATTTATTATATACATAAACGACATAGATATAAGTGTAGACAGCAATATAAGTAAATTAGCTGACGACACTAAAATAGGGCGTGTAATTAAATGTGACGAGGACTACATGAAGATCTAAACAAATTTTTCGAGTGGTCTGAGAAATGGCAGAGGAAATTTAATGTGGACAAATGTAAAGTACTTAATCTAGGAGATGCAAACAGAGAAACCAAATATCAGATGAAAAACGTTGTTATAGAGAAATCCGACTGTGAGAAAGATTTAGGAGCAATGATAAATAGGAATCTTAAACCAAGTCAGCAATGTGGATTTGCTCGAAACTAGGCTAACAAAGTTATCTTAAAACTATATTTTGCGTTTGTGAGACCTCACTTGGATTACGCAGTTCAGTTTTGGTCACCCTACTACAAAATGGATATACAATCCCTAGAAAGCATTCAGAGGACGTTGACAAGACTAATCCCGGGCATTAGGAAAATTGAGTACAGAGATAGGCTAAAGCATATAAAATTTGCACTCCTCGAGAGACGTAAAGTGAAGGGCGATATGATCGAGGTGTATAGTGGAAGTCAGGGTTAAACAAATGTGATATAACGAAGGTACTCAAACTATCCAACCAGAAGCGAACTCATAGCAATGATTTTAAATTAGAACAAAAATAGATTTAAGCGAGAGATAGGTAAACATTGGTTTGGAATTAGTGGATGAGTGGAACAAGTTACCGAATTTCATCATTAACTCGAACACGCTGGGTAGATTCAAATATTGGTTGGACGGATATATGAGCGATAGATGTTGGGTGTAAATGGGACTGCCCAGTATGCGCCAATTGGCCCTCTGCAGTTTCCTCAATTCTCATGTTCTTCCTACACAACGACCAGTTAACCAGAGAACTAGGAATGCCTGCTCAAGTTACCCCCCGCACCCCCCTCCACCAATAGACCAGAGAGAGAGAGAGAGAGAGAGAGAGAGAGAGAGAGAGAGAGAATAATAAATGGGGTTGTACTTTTTTCGTATCAACAGTGCAAGATCATCCGAGCCTTCTCTCTCTCTCTCTCTCTCTCTCTCTTTTATCCCCAACGTATCGTACTGCCTCTGATCAAACACCACCGATATGACACGACACAGAATCGCGTGAGACGGTCGTAATTAAGGTCTCAGACTCGAGTAATTAGCTCCACCAAATTAGCTTAACGAATCCGATAACATACTCCGCCTTTTACCAGGGACTCCAAAGGTAGACTCGCTTTCATATCGTGATTACTCGTATTGCTGAATGCTTCTCGTTCCTGGCAAGAGCGACGAGGTTTAGTTTATTTAGTGAATATTAAAAAGATTTTGATGGTCTATTTATTCTTTCACCTACAAGAACCAATTAAAGAAGTTAGTGTGAGGGGTTAATTGTAGGTTAATTTGATATCAGTGACCTTTTAACCTAACCTAACTTCATAACCAAACCTAACCTAACCTCCTAATTTAAACCAATATCGTAACCGAATCTAACCAACCTCCTAACCTAACTTAATCTAACCTCCTAACCTAGATTAACCTAACCTAATCTAACCTCCTAACCTAACTTAATCTAACCTCCTAACCTAGATTAACCTAACCTAATCTAACCTCCTAACCTAACTTAATCTAACCTCCGAACCTAACCTAACCTAACCTCCTAACCTAACTTAATCTAACCTCCTAACCAAAGATTAACCTAACCTAACTTAACAATCTCTTGATTTACTCGAACTAATCCCAAACCTAACCTAACTTAACCCCTTTATCCTAACGTGTCCTTAACATAAACTATCCTGAACCAGACCTCAACTTTTAGTTTTTAACCCTTGAGGACGATAACTTAACACCTTGAGTACGATAATTTAACACCTTGAGTACGATAACTTAACACCCTGAGTACGATTAAATTACACCTTGATTAGGGTAGCTTAACACTATATATAATGTTGTAGTACTTAACGAGACCCAGTCATTTTATTCAAATGGGGTTATGGCATAATACCCAAGGGGTTAAGTCTTTGTACTCGGAGGTTAATCTATTGTACTCATGGGATTGTCATAGTATTCAGTGAGTTAAATCATCGTACTCAGAGGATTCAGTCACTGTACTTAGGGCTTAAATCATTGTATTCAAAGGGTTAAATTCCTATACTCAGGGGCTAAATCATTGTACTTAGGTTAAATCACTGTACTGAGGTGTTAAGTTACTATACTCAAGAGGATTAACACAATGTACTCAGGGGTTTAAATCTTTGTACTAATAGGCTAAATCATCGTACTCAAAGGGTTAACTCATCGTACCTAGGGGTTAAACCAGTGTACCCAGGGGTTAAACCATTGTACCCACGGGTTTAATCATTGTACTCAGGGGATTAACTCTATAGACTTAAAGGGTGATTACCACAACATAATACGGATTAACCAATAGAATTAAGACACCATTTTCTAACTCACGGCAAAGAGGGAATAAAACACATATTTTTCGGGCATAAATTAAGACCGATAATCATGATTTATTTTACTCTGTTATCAATAGTTCAGGTGACATGTCTCCCTTCTCGGTCCCTTCCACCCTCACTCACCCCCACCCTCCTTCATTCCCATTTTCTCTCCCTTCTTCGGTCCCTCCCTCCCACTTTTCTCCCTTTTCGGTCCCTTCCTCCCTAACTCACCCCCACCCTCCTTCATTCCCATTTTCTCTCCCTTCTTCGGTCCCTCCCTCCCACTTTTCTCCCTTCTCGGTCCCTTCCACCCTCACTCACCCCCACCCTCCTTCATTCCCATTTTCTCTCCCTTCTTCGGTCCCTCCCTCCCACTTTTCTCCCTTCTCGGTCCCTTCCACCCTCACTCACCCCCACCCTCCTTCATTCCCATTTTCTCTCCCTCTTCGGTCCCTCCCTCCCACTTTTCTCCCTTCTCGGTCCCTTCCCCCTCACTCACCCCCACCCTCTCATTCCCCTCTCCCTTCACTTTTCTCCCTTCTCGGTCCCTTCCACCTCACCACCCCCACCCTCCTTCATTCTCTTTCTTCCCTTCTTCGGTCCCTCCCTCCCACTTTTCTCCCTTCTCGGTCCCTTCCACCCTCACTCACCCCCACCCTCCTTCATTCCCATTTTCTCTCCCTTCTTCGGTCCCTCCCTCCCACTTTTCTCCCTTCTCGGTCCCTTCCACCCTCACTCACCCCCACCCTCCTTCATTCCCATTTTCTCTCCCTTCTTCGGTCCCTCCCTCCCACTTTTCTCCCTTCTCGGTCCCTCCCTCCCTCACTCACTGCCACCCTCCTCCATTCCCTCTTTCTCTTTCAGGTTAGTTAGGTCTTCTATTATCCATTTTGGGGGTTATATTTGTCATATCGAGTGGGTGGTAAATTAAAAGGTGATTTGAAGAATGAAGAGAGAATTAAGGAATGGGGTAATAAAAAAATATTTAAATAAAAAAGGTAATTAAACAACAAAGGTAATTAAACAACAAAGGTAATTAAACAACAAAGGTAATTAAACAACAAAGACAATTAAAAAATTAAACAACGAAGGTAATTAAACAACAAAGGTAATCAAACAACAAAGGTCATTAAACAACAAAGGTAATTAAACAACAAAGACAATTAAAAAAATAAACAACGAAGGTAATTAAACAACAAAGATGATTAAACAACAAAGGTAATTAAACAACAAAGGTAATTAAAAAAAGATACTTAAACAACAAAGGTAATCAAACAACAAAGGTAATTAAACAACAAAGGTAATTTAAAACAGGAAAATACACAAAAAAGGTGAATACGTCTGAAAAAGGTAATAAATATGAGCCTCTCTCTCAACAGCTTCTTCACTAATAACTTATACGGCATTAAAAAACACACACACACACACACACCAGCAACTAACATGTCACTTAAAGGTCACCCGGAAACCAGTAGTCATGTTTCTCACCTCACCTCACCTCACCTCTCCCAAGGTGAGACGAACAGGAAGTGTCAGGTAACTAACTAACTCTTTCTTAATTGGTGATTTACATCAAGTCTCTGGCGACAACAGTGATGCAGTTCTCTCTCTCTCTCTCTCTCTCTCTCTCTCTCTCTCTCTCTCTCTCTCTCTCTCTCTCTCTCTCTCTCTCTCTCTCTCTCTTTATATCTGTATTTCATCTTTATCAAGTTTTCTTTCCCTCACTTCTCTCCGACTCTTTTTTCTTTCACCCTTTTTCCATTTTCTTTCTTTCTCTTCCTTTTCTTTCTCTCTTACCTTTCCACTTTCTTTTCCTTACGTTCTTCCCCTTTCTTCTCTCTCACGCCTTCACTCATTTCTCCCTCTTCCTCTGCTCCTCTTTTCCCTCTCACTCCTCTTCTTTTTTCCTTCTCTTTCTTTTTCGATTTTTTTCTCTTTCCCTCTCGAACTTTTCTTTCCCCCCTTTTCCCTTTCACTACCATTATTTTTCCTTCTCATTCCTCTCCTTTTTTCCCTCTCACTCCTCTCTTTTTCCCTCTCACTCCTCTCACTAGGTAGAGGCCCACTCATTCGATTAACTCCTCAGTCTATTAGAAAACGAATTACGTGTTATTACTCCCACTTCTCTCTCTCTCTCTCTCTCTTATTTTTTCCATCCATCATCTTTCTTCCCCTCATTTCTCTTCTTTGTTCGTCTTCCTTTTATTTGTATGTCTGCTTGTATTAATTCCCTTTTGCCTCCTCCCTTCTCTTCTTCCCTCAAAGGAGAGGAGGAAGGGGTGTGGGGGGAGGGAGAGAAAGATGGAATGAAGGAGGGTAGGAGAGAGGGAGGAAGAGACCGAGAAGGGAGAGAAAGAGGAAGGGAGAGAAAAAGGGGGAAGAGAGAGAAAGAGGGAGGGGAGTTAATCCATTTTTCTACTTTTATTCTCACCTCTTCCATATTCCCCGGGTGTTTCCTCCTTGCGTCTGCCGCCCGTTTTAAAATTCTATCGAGTATCGGCAACCATGAAAAATTGGGCTCTGTCAGTGGCTGGATTTTCACCTCGTAAAGGATTGTGCCTGTATTCTGAACCGTGTTTGTAGGTCTGTCTAACACACACACACACACACACACACACACACACACACACACACACACACACACACACACACACACAGAGCTGAGGGGATGTCTGTGTTTATCTCCGTCTGGTAATGAGAGTGTTTTGTAATCGTTCTTTGTCTGTTTGTTTATCCTGATGACTGAACAAATGTACGTCTGTTTGTCTACTGTGTGTCCTCATCATTAATCTCACAGTGCTTCATTATTGTCAACTTAAGTGACTTTCTTAATTACTATGTGCTAATACTGCTGTCCTGACCACGGTAGTTAATAATGTTCTAGAGTTATCAACAATTATTTTGTTCTTACGTTTGTTTATCTATCGCATTCATTAACGTATAGAACTCGTCTGTAAAGGCGTTGTTTTTCTGCATCTGTCTGTCTGTCTGTCTAGTTATGTATGTGTTCATGTATGAATACCTTGTTTGGGCAGCCTGAATAGCTCTTGGCAACACCCAAAGTCTATACATGACTCCAGACCATTGAGAGACAGATTACCGCCTCATCAAAGGGAAGCTTTCCCTTCACGTCACCCTACAGCGGGGAATACAACAAGCCGCCAGAAGCTGTTGCAATACCAAGCGGCTTATAGATCAGGAGGTGGAACACGCTTTCAGGGAGCAGCTTAACGAGGGTCTGATGAACAACCCAACCTGTAGTGAGAGCCTCGGCCAGTCCAGAAGAAAACACGAGGATTGGTTTGACGACAGTGACTGGAAAAGCAACCCTCAGTCTCAGACCAAAGCTGTTACTTCCCGCCAGCAGACGGCAGTACTCCAGCGCAAACTTCCGGAAGTCAAGAATGAATGGTGGGTTATATAAAAGCACCAGATGTGCAAATTCTTCAATTCCACTACAGCTCTCTACGGTCCAACTACAAACGGCGTGGTCCCCCACCGTTCATACCATGGTAACTCTCTAATTAAAGACCAAGATGGCAGCCTGCAGCGTTGGAAAGAGCACTACCATTCTCTGCTTTAAACCATTCACTGACGTGGATGTCTTGTCTACCGAGCAAGTCCCTTAGCGCCCTGAGAGAGACGAGATAGCCATTGCCAACAATCAGATGAAAAATAACAGTCACATGGCCTGATGGAATCCCAGCTGAGGTGCATAAAGTATGAGGGCCTCTGCTGACCAGCCGTCTCCACTCTTTCCTGAAGAATATGTGGGAGAAGGAGGAAATCCTTTTAACCTCAAAGACATATATACAGGGAAACAGATCAGACTGTACCAACTACTGCGGGATCTTGCTGTTATCCATAATTGGCAAGATTTTCGCTTGAGCTTTCCTCAACACACTCCTACTCGAGGTGGAAACCTTTCTCCCGGAGTCTCAGTGTGATTTTAGACCATACCACAGCACCAATACATGATCAGCGCCGTTATTTGTACATGGCCTTCATTGACCTTACTACGGTCAACAGGGAAGCCCTCAATAACTCCCACTGCTTCAGCGTCGAGAACACACGAATAAATTCACAACAGAATCCGCTGAAATCGCTTCTGGATAGATTTTTTTTGGTGGGGGGGATAGCCACAAAATAACCAAAATTTAAAAAACTGAAGGGTTGGTCATGTAGTTATGGAGCAGACACGACAACACCCACTTTTGAACCTTAGATCTTCAAGACAAGGACGTGTGAGGAAATTGTAAAAAAAAAAATCACAAAATGGAGACAGACGGACAGAGTGGTGATCACAAAAATGCGAATATGGTGCATATATATATATATATATATATATATATATATATATATATATATATATATATATATATATATATATATATATATATATATATATATATATATATATATTTATATATGAAAATATATATCTTGATAAAATCACACAGGAAAATGGAAACAACGGAGCACCTTAGCTTTCGTCTTTATTCAAGACATCTTCAGAGGCAACTGGACTACATGGACAGAGAGAGGCTTAAATATACAGGGTGACCTTAAAAAACATGAGGTCAGGTCATAATGTCATGTTTTAGGTCACCTGACCTCAATACCTCTGTTTTTAAGTGCTTCCATTATTGTTATCAAGATTTATCTTATCCACGTTTTCATTGTGGATTTACATGAAATATATATATATATATATATATATATATATATATATATATATATATATATATATATATATATATATATATATATATATATATATATATATATATATATATATATATATATATATATATAAAAGTTTCATCATCAGAAAGTCGATAAAAATATGTCTAAAAAAAACACGTAACCATTTCAGGTATCAACACACTTACCTCTTACTTTACAACGAGATGTAAAAAAAGACGAAACATCCGAAAAAATTGTCTTCTATTGGGCACCCCCTTACATCCCGTGCAAGGTGAAGCACAGAAGCGTTTACAGTGCCCAACTGGGAAGCATGCGGAGTTCATGCTTGCCTTTATGACTCATGCATTAAGGGCGTGGAAGCCTGAAGGGTCATGGGTTTTGTCAGCAAGTTACATAAAGTGACAGTATGATGAGTGTGTGGGGGAGGGGGAATTCCCGGTACATTTCATCTGTTTATAGCAAAGCGTGGCAGGTCCCTAATAATGTCAAGTGCCAGGCCTGTGACTAGGAGGAGGGATATCTGGTCAGGGAGGGAAGAGGTGTTGGTAACGGCTGGGGACCTGTAGGAGGAGGTCATAGGGCAAGTGAGGATGTAGTGACGGAGGGTGTGAGAGTCGGGTTGGCCACAAAGTTTACAAACAGTGCGGCCAGGCTCAGGGTTGCCAATGTACTCCCATAGGTACCTGTACCCTAGGCGCAGTCTCATGTATATAATCTGTTGAGATCGAGTCAGAGATTGATACTCTTTGTAGTGGCGGTTGGAGTCACCGGTTACAGCGTCATAGTGGCATAGTGTGACGCTGCCCCGTTGTTTCAGGTGTGTCCATTTTACGTCGAATGCTTCTCGTTGTGTGGCGTGTATGCGAGATTTGAGATGATTCAGGGAGAGGGCGAGGGTGGCTTCAATATCTTCTTCTTGTGTCGCTTCTTTGGCAAGTCGATCAACAGTGTCACAGGCAGTTATTCCTATATGTGACGGGATCCAAATAAACTTGACACGGATGTCATCAGTTTGTTCTAGCCTGGCGACGGCGGCTAGGGTGTGTTGGGCGGCAGGGGAGGAGGGGGAGGGTAATTTGAGCCTCGCTAGCGCAGAAGTGCTGTCACTGATTATCAGGAGGTTCCGGCGTTCAGTGCGAGCATAGGTCGCCCCCTCATGAATGCCCGGGAGGATGGCTATGCTTTCAGTGTCAGTGGAGGAGGCCCAGTCGTGGACCCTGATTTTCTTGCGGGCCTGGCGCTCAGGAATCCATACAGCTGCCCCAGCGCAGCCCAGCGTGGTGACAGACCCATCACAGTAGACGAGGATAGGAAGGAGGGAGGTCGTAAGAGAAGAGGCGACATCATCAATCTGCTCAAGGCAGTTAAGTTTGAGCATCTATCAAAAACTTCAGCTGTGACCTTGACCTTCAGCTGTGACCCTGACCTTTAACACAAACAACAAAATTTAGCATTGTCCACTTTCTCTAAAACTGAGAAATATATTCCTCTGAAACTTCATTAAATATCTATACGGACGCAAACAATATTAGCTTCAGATTGAGGTTCTGAACTTTGACCTTTAGCAATGACCTTCAATTTGGTGGTATGAACTTGACCTGGCGATTATATATACTCCTTATAACTGTGACTCTCTGGGGGTGAAATACGATTCCTCGACAGTGTGTACATCGTCAGGTGGGTCTTGATACTTGTAAACAACTTCATTAAGATATCATAAAGAATGACAAAGTTACAGCCGAGACATGAACAGTGTGATAGACGGGTGTACTTACCAATAGACGGGAGGACAGACAGACAGACAGACATAACTCTTCGGTCCTCTGATGCGGCCCCTAAAAAAAAAAGGAAAAGTACATTAACAAAAATAAACTATAAACTAACATAAAAATCATGATTATGTGTTGAACAGCTGTGGTGTGTGTGTGTGTGTGTAAGACCCACTATATACCACGCGTTAGCTACACTCATAACACAACACTGGAAACTGAGATTCATGAACTAAACCAAAAAAAAAAAATTTAAATAGCTTCCGTCAACTGCAAGATATTCCCTGTCGTTTTAATAATAGCCTCCGTTAATTGAAATACAAACTCGACATCTGAAAAATATTCCTCACCCCCTCCAAAAAAAAAAAAAAATATTCCTCTAACTGAAAAAAAAAAATCCTGTCAACATAAAGCAAATATCCCGGTGACTAGAAAACAGACTTGTCAACTGGAGAAAAAAAAAGTATCACCAGTCCGCAACAAAACAGACCCAGAGGCAATTAACAAAACCAGTTTATTTTTTGTTTCTTCTATAAGAGCCTTTGTAATGTATTTCACCACTACACCCCACCTGCTCCTCCACTTTACAGGTCAACCTTTATACATTTATAACGACTTAAACAACCACATTCGTATCCCAACACCCGAAGGTAAGACCCCAGATGAATGTTATGATGAGTGAAGAATGTTACGGTCATGTGCTGGAAACTGTGAGGGATATAGAATTAAACTACTTAACATTCTGCGTCAGGAAGCCCTAAGGAGGTTGAACATTAGGGACATCCGCCTCCAGAGAAGGAATGGCTCACGACGGCGTCTTCCCCGTGTATATCTTCGTCAGGACAATAAGCCAACACCGACGGGTCATGAAAGGGTCAACTCTCTTCCCCACAAGGTAAGTAACTATCACTTACGACGTGACACTACCGACCACTTTCTTTAATATAAAAAAAAAATGTCCTTCGTGGGAGTGAAAAAACGCAAACACGGAGAGAAGAAATGAGGTTCAGAGAGAGAGAGAGAGAGAGAGAGAGAGAGAGAGAGAGAGAGAGAGAGAGAGAGAGGAGTATAATAACAAAATTCGAGGATGCGTCATAATAGTGTAAAGCTCAACAGAGAGATGGTTTACCACTGACTAATTTTGGCCGTCGAGGAAGTTAATTTTGAAGTCGTATGAGCAGTGTGTTGGCGAAATGATCCCCTCACCCACCCTCTCTCCCACCC
>NW_024744839.1:4652055-4702055 GCF_018991925.1 Homarus americanus
TGCCCCAAACACTTCAGTTCCCCCCTCCCCCCCAAAAAGTATACAATTTTAGTTTCGTTTTCAATTTTAGGTAAAGTGAGGGATATACACCCCGCCGTCTTTTATGACTCTTGAAAATACAAAGGAGTATTTTTCATATTAGCCTAATCCAAACACCCTGTTAGAGGTTCGTGTTTGCTTTTTCCCCGGCATTTTACACTGACCGTAGATTTCTTTGTGCAAAAAATGTCAGGATTTTCGAAAGGGATTAGATTTTAGCTTATTCATGCAATGGGATTGTTTACTGTAGTGGAACACAAGCCCTGGGTGAGTGACCATAAAAGTGTCTTTGTTGTAACTGTCTTTATATTTAACTTACACCTGTATAAATAATGTATTTTTGACTTACACTGCATAGATAAATGTATTTTTTACTTACACATGCATAGTTAATACATATTTAACTTACACATGTATAAATAATGTATTTTTGACTTACACATGCATAGTTAATACATATTTAACTTACACATGTATAAATAATGTATTTTTGACTTACACATGCATAGTTAATACATATTTAACTTACACCTGTATAAATAATGTATTTTTGACTTACACATGCATAGTTAATACATATTTAACTTACACCTGTATAAATAATGTATTTTTGACTTACACATGCATAGTTAATACATATTTAACTTACACATGTATAAATAATGTATTTTTGACTTACACATGTAGAGATAAATGCATTTTTAACTTACACGTGTATAGATGATGCATATTTGACTTACACATGAAGAGATAAATGCATTTTTAACTTACACGTGTATAGATGATGCATATTTGACTTACACATGTAGAGATAAATGCATTTTTTACTTACACGTGTATAGATGATGCATATTTGACTTACACATGTAGAGATAAATGCATTTTTAACTTACACGTGTCAACAACACCCAACACTCCTTCACCCTCTCGTTACTCACCTGAACCTCCATAAATAGTCAACAGTTTCTCTTCTATCGTCTCGTTCGTCTCCCAAGATGGTCCAACTCACACCTCAACATTCTACACTCATTAAAATACCATTCCTTTACCTTCACCTGTACTGAGTAGAATTTGACGACTGACGGGGAACTACCTGGCGACCTCCCCTCCCCTTCCCATACACCCTCAGGAAAACCAAAGACATATAGATTACTTAAAGAAGGTTGATGCCATTTTATGTTCGTTAATGTTGTTCACTTTTGCTAAAACGAGAAAAAAAATAATAATAATCCTAAAAGGTAGTCACGCCATGAGGCTGCTTAACTTGGAGATCACTTATGGATATCAAAAACAGAGGCAGCCGGAAGCAAGGTCGGCCGTGCTCCCTGCGACACCCATGAGGCCACACACTGATAGACTCACCGCCGCCCTCGCCCTGAAGATGTCTCAGTAGATTAAGTTGTGTTACGTAACTGTGGATTTAATTTGGATTCATAAAATTAAGCCAATCTAGTTTCAGTTAAGTTAGTAAATGAATCTTAACGTACTGACTGATTACCTAAAAAAAATACCCCAGTGCCCCCACACATGTCTTTCTGATTAACAGAATGATGGACACAATTTCATGCACAGTTACTAAATGTTTTATGGGACTGTGACAAGGTACGACTACAGGGTGAAAAAACAAAATTTCAATCACACTGCAAAAAAAAAAATAAAATAAAATAAAATAATTCAAACACAATGTTCATGAAATTATATATGTCAGTGCAAGTGACGTTATATATGTAAATTCCCAGCCAGTATTTTAAATATTTACACCAAAGTGTCCCCACGTTACTGTGATGCCCGAAACTCGCCGCGCTGTCACTTAGGACAGCTGGAGGGGAAATAATGTTTTGTTTTCACCTTTATTAAGACAATCCACTGAAGTTTATATAATATGCAGTTAGCAAAGACACGTGGGATCACCGGAAGATAAACCCCTAACTTATTTAACCTGAAAAGTGGCCACCCTAACGCTACCTGGGGAGGATAGGTTAGGATCAGGGTGGTTAATATTCAGGTGAAGTAAGCTGGGGTGTCTAATCTTCAAGTGATCTGAAATATGAAACAAACATAGCAAGCGCTTCAGGAGAACTGAGCCAGGTGAAGAGAAGAGAACACAAACAGGTGTACACGTGTCATCTAACACGACACACAAGAAGCAGGTGAAGTATTTACCTTTATTTACCTAATGGTTACCCACTAAAGGTGGCCAAGCCGAGGGAAGGAGGTCATGGCCTGTGTAGGATCTCTCCAGTATTCCTGATAGCTTTGTTTAAGGATATTTTGAAGCCCAGTACTGCTCTCGATTCCACAGCTTGGGCTGGTGACTGCTCCATAGGTCTACCACGCTCTGTGGAAGACATATGTTATCTCTCTCCATGATAACTTGAAGTTATGTCTTCTCGTGTTGGTGGATCGTGACGTCACAAAAAGTCCCACAGGTGTGGAACATGTCGACAGCACTAGATCAGAATCCCAACATTTCTTGATTTGTTTTAATGTTGAGCGAGTCTACCTTATACATGTCAGAGGTAATATTGAAACTATTATTTACAGTATAGCTAATAACACTCGCTCTACAGATATTAATATTTTAGTCAACAAATATGATTTATGGAAGGATGGAACAAGTGTTGATAGAGTGACTATGGGCTCGCGTGAACAACAGCTTGACTCTGTCCGTCATGTTTATTATTGTTACTCATTCCTTTCATGTTTGTACAACATAGAGCTGTTTACATTGTATACAGTGTCTCTGGTGCACAAAGCCACATTAACGTTAAGCGAATACTTTTTTTTTATAAGGAAGATTTCTGCTGTACAGTTGTTCCTTAAGGCAACGTTCATTTAAGACTTTAAGTATAATATGTGATGCCCAGAAAGGCTTCACTAGAGGGGTGAACCAGCAAGTTATCAACATATTTACTGAAGCTCTCTCATTTAAGTTGTTTGCTCTGTCAGCTTAAGAAAAATCTAAATAAGCAACTGATGATACTTCAATAAAAACTAATTCTACAGTATATAGTTGTGCAAGACTCGGCGTCTTGCTTTACCATATACTGTACTGAAGACAATCCTCGAGACGTTTGTTTTGTTGTTTATTGCAGAAAAAAGTGTTATTAAGAAAAACAAAATAAAACTACTGTTATCGTCTTGACCATATCTATTATTTTCCTTTACTTTATTAAGGTGAAATAAGGATCACATAGCGAGGAACCTCACACCGGAAAACTCAAAATGGAAAACTTCACACCTGAAGACATTATTGGCCCTATGAGCCACATGTCTACAAACCAATTAATACTAAACAATACCCGGGTCTCCATGGGCCTCTAGGTAGTTGCACTGCCCACTGTGGCCACAATACAGGAACGAGAGGTTGGTGCCAGAGCACACCTATAATCACACGCCAGGTGTCTGGTGTACTTCCAAGGCATCACAGTGAACCCTTGTGGGTGCTTGTTCGAGTCATCAAGTCAGAAAGCTGTAGTTCCCTTTGTGCTCAACAACGCACAATGACAAAGTTTCTTTTGATGACATTGTTGACTCTGTTGCGTGTTGCCAGCCATCCCCTGGAGGTACCACAGTTGAGGGCACAGAGACTCTTATTGATCCACTGGTGTGTCGCCACAGGTACACTTGTATTCACTTTGGACTGTGGCAGGAGGGGAAGGTCTAAGCCAGTCCGTAGGTCCTGAGGGACAATGTTTCTGGTAGCGAATGTTTTGAGAACGTCCAGAAGGAAATCTTCAGTATGAGAAGCTTTCACAGCTCTAGATGAGCTCTCTCACATCTGAGGAGGTTATTCCCTCAAGCATGGCCGAGGTAATCTTCCTCACAATAGTATTGTCTCAGTGGATTTGTTTGTAGCTTTTGGGAGTTGGTCTGACTGTCTGGGCTGTGTGTATCCCAGAGGTTGGTGCGTTCCTTCAGCGAACGTTATATCGTGTGTTGCAGGAGATAAATAACTCACGACACGCGGGAGAATAGAAATACCTAAAGTAGTGCAAAAAAAAAAATATTATATATATATATATATATATATATATATATATATATATATATATATATATATATATATATATATATATATATATATATATATATATATATATATATATATATATATATATATATATATATATATATATATATATAGATATATATATATATCGCTGAGACAGGTCGCAGGTCTTCAACTAGTAATTAAAATGGAACAAAAAAGCCAATCAAGCCTAAAGTCAGCCAGGTTGTTTGTGAACACCAACACGGGACTCAAAAGAAGAAAATCTAGGAATTAAGATATTTGGAACAGTATAGAGCGGTGCTGACAGGTAGCCTGTGTGGTGGGGGGGAGGTGCTGCGGGAGGGGGGAGTGAAATAACTAAGTTAAGCAGTGAACGTTTTTTTTTTCTTGGTAGAAGAGAAGGAATGTAGAACAATAATTGGCGACAAAATAAAATATAGAGAGAGTAGGTTGACGAAATGGAGAGTGAGGGCTGACCACCTTGCTGAGTGAGTGTGCATGTGTAAGAAAATGTACAGACTTATTAGGATGAATGAACGCACTGGATTATCCTGCTCTGTATGACAATATGAAAAGCTTAATGGAGAGAGAATAAACATTATTTATCTTAACATTAAAAATATCTGTGCCAGCAATACACAGCTGAAACAGTACATCCACCCCCCTCCCCCTCAAGGCTTCCGTGTTGCCCCCAAGCTGGCCTCTCCCTCTCACCACACACTAGCCACCTTCCCCGCACCCACCAATGCCACGTAAGATATTGCACTATACCGGGCCATGCAGCTGACGTAAGGCCGAGGCGATACTCATTCTGTACAACAATACTGCTCTCAGGCTCGTGCTACCCCTGCTGGGCCGTCACGCCTACCACACGATAAAAATCATTCTCCCAGCCTCGCCATGACCCGCGGTGTGTGATAAGGTTAATTAGCAGCGAGGAAGAGGCTGCTTCATAGGACAAAGAGGTGGCCGGAGCCCTCCATGACTTCACCACAAAGACCCACATTGAACACCAAGCGGGTTCTTTAATTCTTCAAGCATCAGTGGTTGCTTGACATCAGGCTCAGCGATGGGGGGCTGCACCGGCTTAAATACCCAACAGTTGAATCGGATGGTCAACTCAGACCCTGAGGGGGAGATCACAAGGTTTATCAGCAACTGCCCCACTTCTTTTCATCCCGGATAACAGACTCACCTTTTTCGAGGCAGCTCTTTGTATCATGAACTATGAGGTACCTGGCCGTGCACTACCCTAGGTCATACATCCTCCAACACCAATAAGTTACTGGATTACGACAACCATCCTAAAAGACAAGTTCACATAAGCCATAAATCCCTCCCTGAATGACTCTTTATGAGAACAAGTAGCTTCCCGTCCTCATGTGTAGCATCCAGTAATCAGGTGAAGGAGAATCCCCCCCCCCCCCGTCACAACCTTTCAGAACTGTTGTAGTGCGTGTATGAAAACCCACTGGGACAACACAACGTGGTGATAGTATTAAACATAATCCAGTGGCCATCACCCGAACTGGAGGGGCTGGGGAGTAAGTCCTCCTCTTTGTGGCGACTTTATACCGGCCACCTTTAACCTCACCTTAGGTACTCGCCTCGACTCCACATGTCCTCTCTGCTGGAAGAGCCTTCATCTTGCCGCCCACACCTACACTGTGTACAAGTGTCTCTGTGACAGTGAATAGGCAGACCAACGAGGCTGCCATGACCCCTGGGAGGCTTCTGGAGGTTGACAAGTGAGGCACATTGGAATTAATGACTACATCAAGAGGGGCCAGGCTGCTGTTAGCTGTACAGTGCACAGATAAACACATCTGACAACTTGTATCCAGATGGGATCACACTGATACCCTGGGAAGATGGAGAACAGCTGGTGTGAGGCTGAGAATGAGTCTCCACCTTGCCTCCTACTCACCTCCCACAGAGTGCAGGAAGGGCGGCAAGCTCGAAGGAAAACCAGGAGATAAAGTATATGACCCTGAACTATGAACTCTGGTTTGGTCCAACAGGATCAAGCGGTCTGGGATACTGGCTGGCACATCCAAGACCTCGAATTCCTGAATGAATTGGGCTCCAGACTCACTGAAGCCACTGAAGACTGGAGATCATCCAGCGCCCCATCACAGCCGTCATACATATAGGTAACAGAAATGTACAATAAAACATATTAAGAGTTCTAAGGGGATGGTAAGAGAAGTTTATTCACAGTTCAGGTGAAACTATTACACTTGTCCATGAACGATTTTTATTCATTCATGTGAAGAGTCTTCTAAAGTAACCCAACTAGAGGTGGCATCCGTGTATATATATATATATTTGTTCTGAACGTTCCCTTAATATCCCATCACCATCAATCCATTCTTGTACATTTCTATTAGACTTTCCCCTCATACATTTAATTATTCACATGAATATCCAAACTTGGCTCTCTCTCTCTCTCTCTCACTGCTGTAGGAGACGTGACCCCATAATTACGACCATCCCCTCATAAAACAGAAAATTATAAAATCATTGAGTAAAATAACAAAGCTATTAGGCAAAAGGCTAATGAGTTAGAGGGGAGACCAGATGCTGGTAATTACTAAGCAGCGAGGAAATATTAGCAAGGTTTTTTAATTAAGAAGCAAATAAGTTTGAGAAAAACAAGTGATATAACAGGGTGAGTCGCTTGGCCTGGGGAGCAGACTGGGGGGTGTTTTATGCCTGGCTGGGGAGCAGACTGGGGGGTGTTTTATGCCTGGCTGGGGAGCAGACTGGGGGTGTTATATGCCTGGCTGGGGAGCAGACTGGGGTGTGTTATATGCCTGGCTGGGGAGCAGACGGGGTGTTATATGCCTGGCTGGGGAGCAGACGGGGGGTGTTATATGCCTGGCTGGGAGCAGACTGGGGGTGTTATATGCCTGGCTGGGGAGCAGACTGGGGTGTGTTATATGTCTGGCTGGGGAGCAGAATGGGGTGTATTATATGCCCGGATGGGGTGCAGACTGGGGTGTTATATGCCTGGCTGGGGAGCAGACTGGGGTGTGTTATATAGCAGACTGGGGTGTATTATATGCCCGGATGGGGAGCAGACTGGGGGTTATATGCCTGGCTGGGGAGCAGACTGGGGTGTGTTATATGCCTGGAAGGGGAGCAGACTGGGGTGTATTATATGCCTGGCTGAGGAGCAGACTGGGGTGTGTTATATGCCTGGAAGGGGCAGACTGGGGTGTATTATATGCCTGGCTGGGAGCAGACTGGGGTATATTATATGCCTGGCTGGGGATGTGTCTGGGGTGTATTATATGCCTGGCTGGGGAGCAGACTGGGGTGTGTTATATGCCTGGCTGGGGAGCAGACTGGGGTGTATTATATGCCTGGCTGGGGAGCAGACTGGGGTGGCCTGGGGAGCAGACTGGGATGTGTTATATGCCTGGCTGGGGAGCAGACTGGGGTGTATTATATGCCTGGCTGGGGAGCAGACTGGGGTGTGTTATATGCCTGGCTGGGGATGTGTCTGGGGTGTATTATATGCCTGGCTGGGGATGTGTCTGGGGTGTATTATATGCCTGGCTGGGGAACAGACTGGGGGGTTATATGCCTGGCTGGGGAGCAGACTGGGGTGTGTTATATGCCTGGCTGGGGGCAGATTGGGGTGTGTTATATGCCTGGCTGGGGAGCAGACTGGGGTGTGTATATGCCTGGCTGGGAGCAGACTGGGGTGTGTTATATGCCTGGCTGGGGATATGTCTGGGGTGTGTTATATGCCTGGTTGGGGATGTGTCTGGGGTGTGTTATATGCCTGGCAGGGGGTGTGTTTGGGGTTATTATATATTAGGGTGAAATCCAAAATGAAAAACACCCGCCTCATATATCAGGTAGAAGAAATTGAGTTTGTTGGGTTGAATAATCGAGGTTGTTGGGTTGAATATAAGTGAAATAAGACTGTGGTTGTTAGGTTGACTATAAGAGATATAAGGGGATTTCTTTGGTATCTCGGTTGACTATATAGATACGAGAGTTTATGGTTGCTAGGTTGGCTATAGCAGAGGTGAAGGGCTGAGGGAGGTGGGTTAAGTATGTGGTGAGTTGAAGGTGGTGGGTTGAGTATGTGGGCTGAGTATGTGGTGGACTGAAGGAGGTAGGTTGAGTATGTGGACTGAGTATGTGATGGGTTGAGTATGTAGATGATAGAGGGAGGTTAGTTGAGTATGAGGTGGGTTGAGTACAATATGCGGTGGGTAGAATATGAGGTGGGTCGAGTTCATTATGTGGAGGAATGATGAATGTAGACTGAGTGAATATCAGTAAAACACGAGACGATTTTAGCACAAAAGCAAAAAAAAAAAATATTTATATATATATTGTATTTTATCAATGTTAAAAGTCAACGGTTAATAACAGTATACAATCATCAAGAAGAATGTGTAGCAATTTCGCTTTCCCCTCACAGCCACTCACCTGCCAGTTTAATTAATAGTAATAGAAAGCTCTCTCTCTAGAAGTGTGCTGTTAATGTATATACTGTATTATTATATAAGTCCTATATTATACAATCATATAACGAAGTCAATATTTTTAAGATTAATATTTTAGTTAGGTTTCATATTAATCTTTTTCCAATCGTGTATAGGTGTTCCTCTACTTACGAACGAGTTACGTTCCTGAGGCTTGTTTGTAAGTCCAATTGTTTGTAAGTCCAATTGTTTGTGAGTCCAAGTTTACTCATGTAGATACCAAACATATTATAAAAAAATATAAGATTATGGATATTTAGTACAGCTATACCCTTTAATACAGCCTTAAAACCTGGTTCACTCTTCTCCTCTTAGGTAATGTTTGTTGTATCTGGAATTTTCTTCAAAATAATCCAGTCTCATCCACATTAAACACCTGTTCTGGCAGGTAAACCCCCTCAGTGATGATGTTTGTATCTCTGAAAGTTTGTAAGTTGAACGTTCTTAAGTAGAGGAGCACCTGTATAGTACTTTCTATTTTCTCCACCCCTTTCTTCTTCCTCATCTCTTACTCCTTCTCCTTCTCCCCGTTTCTTTTCCTCTTCAACCCATCTCTCATCCCTACACCCATGTCTCACCCTATTCCTTCTCTTCTCCTCCCCCCTTCCCTTTCTTTTCCTCCTATTCTTTTCTTCCCCTACCACCCCCTTCCCCCTCCCATTTCTCCCCAGCCCCCTCCGCTTTTTTGTTCCTCCTATACCCATCTTTCTCGTCTCCCCATTCTCCCCACCCCCGTTATCAGTTAGTGGGGCATTAATGTCTGAAGAAATATAATTTTAATTCAGAGAAAATTGATGCAGTAAAAAATCACGGAAATTTTTCAATAAAATACAAAAAAAACCGACTGCAGTAATACCTTTTTGAGGACTCAGGAAAATTTTTTAACGTTGCAGAATTTTACCAGCAATTACACTGATTTCCACTTCATTCTTGAGTTCCTTCCTTCCTCTATCTTTCTTTCTTTCTTTTTCCCGCCTTCCAACCTACATTCCTTCCTTCCTTCCTTCCTCCTCCTCCTTCCTTTCTACCTTCCTTCCTTCTTTCATATACATATAAAAAACGATGGAAATATGTAATAAATTTTATATTACTAAAGAGACACTCGATGAAGGGTGAGGAGGGAGAGGTTAGGTATAAGGTGTACAGGTATAAGGTGTACAGGTATAAGGTGTACAGGTATAAGGTGTACAAGTATAAGGCGTACGGGTATAAGGTGTACAAGTAAAAGGTGTACAAGTATAAGGCGTACGGGTATAAGGTGTACAAGTAAAAGGTGTACAGGTATAAGGTGTACAGGTATAAGGTGTACAAGTAAAAGGTGTACAGGTATAAGGTGTACAGGTATAAGGTGTACAGGTATAAGGTGTACAAGTAAAAGGTGTACAGGTATAAGGTGTACAGGTATAAGGTGTATACAGGTATATAGAGGTATGTGTACAGGAACAAGGTGTAGAGGTATAAGGTGTACAGGAACAAGGTGTACAAGTATAAGGTGTAGAGGTATAGGTGTAGAGGTATAAGGTGTAGAGGTATAAGGTGTACAGGAACAAGGTGTAGAGGCATAAGGTGTACAGGTATATAAGGTGTACAAGTATAACACAGGTATAAGGTGTAGAGGTATATGTACAGGAACAAGGTGTAGAGGCATAGGTGTACAGGTATAGGTATAAGGTGTAGAGGTATAAGGTGTAGAGGTATAAGGTGTAGAGGTATAAGGTGTAGAGGTATAAGGTGTACAGGTATAAGGTGTACAGGTATAAGGTGTACAAGTATAAGATGTACAGGTATAAGATGTACAGGTATAAGGTGTAGAGGTATAAGGTGTAGAGGTATAAGGTGTAGAGGTATAAGGTGTAGATGTATAAGGTGTAGAGGTATAAGGTGTAGAGGTATAAGGTGTAGAGGTATAAGGTGTACAGGTATAAGGTGTACAGGTATAAGATGTACAGGAATAAGATGTACAGGTATAAGGTGTAGAGGTATAAGGTGTAGAGGTATAAGGTGAAGAGGTATAAGGTGTAGAGGTATAAGGTGTACAGGTATAAGATGTACAGGTATATGATGTACAGGTATAAGGTGTAGAGGTATAAGGTGTAGAGGTATAAGGTGTAGAGGTATAAGGTGTACAGGTATATGTACAGGTATAAGGTGTACAGGTATAAGGTGTACAGGTATAAGGTGTACAGGTATAAGGTGTACAGGTATAAGGTGTACAAGTATAAGGAGTAGAGGTATAAGGTGGGGAAATTTCTTGAATCAATTATAGCAGATAGCATCCGATCGCATCTAGAGAAAAGCAAATTAATCTACGACTCTCAACATGGGTTTACAAAGGGAAAATCTTGTCTAACAAATCTGCTAACGTTTTTTAGAAAGTCTTCGAGGTAGTAGATAATGACGAAAATTACGATGTTATTTACTTAGACTTTAGCAAAGCATTTGACAGAGTACCGCATCAGAGGCTTCTGAGAAAAATTAAGGCTCATGGTATCGAGGGGAAAGTTTTAAATTGGATAAAATCATGGCTCGCCGATAGAACGCAGAGGGTCAGCGTAGATGGTGTTAAATCTGAGTGGGGCCGTGTAACCAGTGGGGTTCCCCAGGGGTCAGTACTAGGCCCACTCTTGTTCATAATCTACATAAACGATCTAGATACTGGGATCAGCAGTGACATAAGCAAGTTTGCGGATGACACCAAAATAGGGCGGCAAATTAATTCAGGGCAGGATGCAAATGCATTACAGGAGGATCTAAATAAACTGCAGGGGTGGTCTGAAAAATGGCAAATGAAATTCAACACCAGCAAGTGCAGCGTACTTAATATTGGAAGAACAAATACTTACAATGTATACAGCCTAACAACATCAACCTAGAGAAGTCGACTTGTGAGAGAGACCTAGGGGTACTTGTAAGCCCGGACCTACGGCCTAGAAAACAGAGCGTTAATGTTCAAAATAAGGCAAACAGAGTACTGGGTTTTATATCTAGAAGTGTAAGTAACAAGAGTGCAGAGGTCTTATTGCAACTATATCTTGCGCTAGTCAGGCCACACCTCGATTATGCGGTTCAGTTCTGGTGCCCCTATTATAGAATGGATATCAATTCACTAGAGTCGGTGCAGCGAAGAATGACAAAAATGATTCCGGGACTTAGAAACCTTCCATATCAGGATAGGCTAAAGAAACTTAACTTGCATTCCCTAGAAAGACGAAGAGTGCGGGGAGATATGATAGAAGTATTTAAGTGGGTGAAAGGAATCAATAAAGGGGATATAGATAAAGTTCTTATAATATCCGAGCAGGATAGGACTCGGAGCAACGGATTCAAGTTGGATAAGTTTAGGTTTAGGAGGGAGATAGGAAGAAACTGGTTCACAAATAGGGTGGTGGACGAGTGGAACAAGCTTAGCAACTTTGTAGTAAGTGCGGGAACTCTGGAAAGTTTCAAAAGGAGGCTAGATAGATTCATGGATGATAGAGAGTGGTAGTAACTCTCGACAGGAGCTGCCATGCACAGGCCAACCGGCCTATTGCAGACTCCTTATTTTCTTGTGTTCTTGTGTGTGTACAGGTATAAGGTGTAGACTGTAGAGGTATAAGGTGTACAAGTATAAGGTGTATAGGTATAAGATGTACAGGTATAAGGTGTAAAGGAACAAGGTGTACATAAACACACACGCTACAAACAGATCTCGAACGCTCTAAGGGTCATACAATAAAAACAAAGGAACGAGAACTCTGAACATGGTTCTCTGAGTATGTTTTATTGCAATTTAAATTACTTCTTCTCACCTGTAAATACTGTAAAGACGAGCAACATATATTATTACCAGGTATACCAACCATTCTGAGATGACCAGGTATACCAACCATTCTGAGATGACACGAGCCATAGTCCTCATTCTGAACTCTGTCGTGACCAGCTGTTAGAGAACTGTTTGTAGCGAGTGTACAATCAAAGACAAAAGTTGTGTCGTGGTTTTGTCCGAAGATTAAATATAACTCGTGAAACATTATGAGAGCCCTACCACAAGGCAGAGCGCACCAAAAGTTTAGCTCTTCGGCGTATGTTTCACCAAATTTCACGACACGACTTGTGTCTTTCATTGTACAAGGTGACCAGTTACAGGGTGTACACTGATCTCTGCGTCTGACATCACTTCTTACAGCCTCTACAAAATTTCGTTAAAATTTTATATATATATATATATATATATATATATATATATATATATATATATATATATATATATATATATATATATATATATATATATATATATATATATATATATATATATATAGCTGTACAGTATTTTGCAGGCGGCCACACAATGTGCGCGTCATTTTTAATGTCTGTGTAGCCTGGTGTTGTGTGTGTGTTCTCCCGGCCAACACTGACCAGCGTATTGTACGAGTAAAAAAGTTAAACCTTCTGAAGGTACAGAGGGAACGGCTATAATGCGTTCTTTTTTGGAGCGAGTATTTTTCGCGTCCAGGGAGAGGAAATATATACTGTATATCCCAGAGGAGGAGAGAGCTGTCCCGGGCGTGAGCAGGTCAAAGGCTTAAACACAGAGGTAACAGCAATACTTTCATCTCTTCTTTTGTTTAAATTATTACTCTCTCCTCCAACAGTTGCCTCACCACCAACCAACTCACTCTCTCTTTCACATTATTTACCTTCCACTTATTTGTGGTAAAAATAAACGAATTCATTTCTACCTTCTGCAGCGAATTAAAAAAAACCTCCTGACGGGGATTCTCTCTGTACACATGTATAGGAAATTCGTCGTCTTGCCTCGTGCTCTCCATAGGCCCCTGGTGGAAAATATTTCAATCACAAAATACAGCGAAGAATAAAGCAAAGGTTATATACAAAGTCGGGGGTCAGATGCTTTTTTTTCTCTTCCACTTTTAGTTTTGTTGTTCTTGTGAAGCTGTACCAAAATATTTTCTCTGGCGAGTCGAGCTGTGAATAAGAAAAAATCTCCACTGTGTCACTAAATATTCGACTCCTTTAAACGCCTTTTTAATAGTTTTTATTTTTTTTTACGTAATGTGGATATTAAATTCATAGGGTATTGTAGGTACTGATGACTTGTGGCCACTGACTTAGTTTAACACTGTACACACCATCACCAGGTATATTACACTGTACACACCATCACCAGGTATATTACACTGTACACAACATCACCAGGTATATTACACTGTACACACCATCACCAGGTATAAGATCGTTGCACCGGTCCAAGTATTTTACAAGGTTCACTTATTTCACACCTTAAGACCCTAAGCTTCACCATGTGCACCACGGCGATACAACCATCACGCTGGGCAGATGGTCTCCTCTCTTACTACCACAGCGGCCAAGAATAGTTAAGACGTGTACCACAACTCCCAGCGTATGGAAACTGCTCCAGTCTCAGAACAACATGTGAAAAAGAATTTATTTTTTATGATAATTTTTTTTTAAATTGTCAGATCACCATATGACTGTATGGAAAATTAACTGGAAGGTGTAAGGTTCTTGAAGACTGTGGTACTATAACACTTGGTAACCACTTGGTCACCGAGATATGCTCAATATAAAACTGTCTCCTGATTGAGAGCATCCAAGGAAGGGCTACTAGAAGGGTGCCGACACCCTAACACCAAGGGAGACTTAACAACAACGGTCTAGTTTATAATGTTGAGAGTAACAGATGGACTGAGGTGAATAAGACCGAGTTACGACTACTCCTCTACGAGTCACAGCCAATCCAAAAATATCGGTAATGTGTGTTGGCAGCCGTGTTAACAACAATGTTGTTAACATGTAGACATAATTGTCGGCAACAATAGTGTTGTGAACATTGTGGACAACAGTAACATGCTTCCCGCAGTTGTTGGTAAAACAAATAGGCGTCTGTTGGTAACAGTGATGTGGACTATACATAGCAGGTATAAACCAGCCAACACCCCCCCCCCCCCATCCTCACACACACGCATTCGGGTGGGTTGTGGAAGGTTGTGCCGCACTCCACTTGACGTCCACCTGTACGTTGTTTGGGTCAGCTGGAGTGTGAGTGGGAAGTGGAGTAGTGTTTATTTCAACTCTTGTTTCCACATCGTTGGTTTCTTTTACCCAGACTGTTGCCGACATTATTATCCACCAATGTTACAATCGCGTGACCAACTTTTATGCCAACATTACTGACAGTTGTTGTCCAAAATGTTGACAATAATGTTCCTTACAATGTGGTGTTGGTGTGGCCGCAAACTAAGTAGGCGGCCACACCATCGGAAACATTCTTGGGAAAAACGTTACAGACATTTTGAACGAAAGCTGTCAGCAATGTTAACAACAACGCCAGACACATGGATGCATAAATGTTTGTATCCTTGTTGGCAAATGTGTGGTGCTATTGGTGGTAACATTGTTGTAAACAAAGGTGAAATAAACACTTTACAACACCATGTGGGTGAGTGACCACGCCTTACTGGCAGCAGCCGCAACAGTCATATTATGTGGACAGAAGTACTCGTAGCGCTGTCGTAGAGGACACACGGTTTATGTAGTGAAATATTACGTGACAATATAAGAACATAAGAATGGAGGAAACTGCAGCGGGCCTATTGGCCCATACTGGGCAGTCCCGTTTACACCCAACCCCTATTGCTCATATAAGCATCCAACCTATGTTTGAAGCAATTCAGCGTATTCGAGTTAATGATGATATTTGGTAACTTGTTCCATTCATCCACTACTATGTTTCCAAACCAGTGTTTACCTATTTCACGCCTAAATCACGCCTGCACAAGTGTGGGACAGTAGATGATTTCACTATTTTCTCAGGAGCACATGTGGCCTCTATTGGGGAAATGATGCGGACACTACTGTTGCTAACACTTGCGTCTACTTGTTCACCACGGGGTTGATAACAATGCTACCGTTGGTGTAGATGCACGTGAGGTAGCCCCGTGAGGTAGCCCCGTGAGGTAGCCACGTGAGGTAGCCCGTGAGGTAGCCCCGTGAGGTAGCCAGTTACCTCACGTGGGGGTAGAGAATGTAAATAACACATGGGTGGTCAGTCGTGTGTTGGTTTATGGACAATAATTTATGATACGATTGTGAACATTTGGCGCCACACTTCTCGGTGTCTTCAAAATGTAAATAACATTTTCGATTTCAATGATTTAATTATAGGCTACAAGTGAGAACACACACACACACACACACACACACACACACACACACACACACACCATCATCAATCTCCAGCCTTTACTTCTCACTCCCAGTCAAATCCACATTAATATAACAGGATAAAAATGGATCAGATTTGCAAGGGACGGGGAGATGAGATTCATTGAAACAACCAATATTCTCTCTGACGTCTCCCAGTGTGTGTGTGAGGTGAGGCTGGTTTATTTATGAGGAATCACCTGGACACTGAGCCATTACACACTAGGAATTGAGCCAGAAATTGAAGGGACATGATGATTTATTTACTTTTAAATGGTATTCACTTAGATAATTAAAACAAAAGGTCATTATCTCGATTTTCATCCCTTGCAATGCCATTATACCTTACAAACTCCATAATTCAGTGTTCAATACTCTTATACGGTGTTCCATTGAGAGAACACAGAAGTTTACAAATTCTTTTTCTTTAGATTAAGCACAGTTAGTCTTTTGATTACTTAACCCTTTTGAGTATGATGACTTAACCCCTTGACTACGATGGCTTAACCCCTAGACTACGATGATTTAACCCTTGAGTATGATGACTTAACCCCTAGACTACGATGATTTAACCCATTGAACACTATGACTTAACCCCTTGACTACGACGATTTAACTCCTAGAATATTCTGATTTTGCCCCTTGACTACGATGACTTAACCCCTTAACTACAATGAGTTAAACCTTGAAAACGATGTATTAGATAATTGAATACGACGATTTAAACCCCTTGAGTATGGTGATTTAACCCAGAAACTGCTATGATATAACCCCTTGATTACAGTGAGTTAATACCGTGACAACGATGACTTAACCCCTAGACTATGATGATTTAACCCTCTTGAGTTCCATGATTTGAACGCTTGAGTACTATACCCGAAGCCCTGAATACAATATTATCATACATAAGAATTTAATTTACGGTAAAAGGTTTTCAATTGGGATGATAAAAAAGTTCCCAAACTTTATTCTCCAGCGTTAGCAATCTATCCCAATGGACTTGACTCACTGTATCAAGGAGCGTGAAGTAAGGTGTCTTTTTTTTTTCCAACACTACTCGTCATTTCAGTCACCGCTCCCGGATCGTGGTGGGAGATCAAATGAATAGTGAAAGCTGCCTGGGGAAGGGCGGGGGTATGCTCTTAACCCTCGTCCTGAAAGACTGTTTCCACTCGGTATCAGTGGTCCGCCGGCAAGATGGTCGCTTTATTTATTTCGATCCGACGCTCCGCCCCGCCCACTCCACCGACTACCTGGCCCGTCACAATATTTCTCAGCAGAATGTAACTGTGGTGAAGGCCTTTATCCAACGGCCTGGGTACAGGAGCTGCGCCTACCACGCCATCTCCTTCCTCGATTACGCCACCTCATTCGGTCCCCGTGACTCCTGGCTTTTAATAAAATATTATAAAGATCACCTGTGAACCTTCACCGACCTTACCGTTATCCGCCGTGTGCAATTCCTCTTGACCGAGTTCGTTAACGACGTCAACCTCTCCGTTAAGGCCACATCGGGGGACCACTGCGTCATGCACGACTTCGTTCCTGCACAACGATCATCTGTCCGGCCGAACTGAATCTTCCCACAAGTTCACCCATCCTACACAACGACCAGCTCCGTCAACTGCACAAGTCCTTACCCAAGTTAAACCCATCCTGTACAAAGACCAGCTAACCACGCACGCACGCACACACACACGCACGCACACACACACACACACACACACACACACACACAGGGAGACAGCATTATTCATTCCACAGTATGACGCCTAGTTTTTTTCCCCTCTCGGAGAAATGCGAATGTTAGATTAATGAGGCAATTTAGTGGTCGGAGCACTTTTCTCGGTCTCCTGGAATTATTAATGACTGGGTGAGGAAACACTGACCAGAGGAGAGGTCAGCAGATCCCGTCGTGGTGGAGTCTGTCATAAAGTTAACTACCTCGATTTTATTTCAACATTTTTAATTAATCTGATTAGTCTTTCGATTTTCCACCAGTCAGTCGGTCGGTCGGTCGATCTGTTAGTCGGTCAGTCTGTCGGTCAGTCGGTCGGGCAGTCTGTCAGTCGATTGGGCAGTCGGTTAGTCGGTTGGGCAGTCGGTTAGTCGGTCTGTCGGTCGGTCTAATAAATACACAACGGAGAAGATTAAATAGGGTTCTTAAATTTAAAAGACATAAATACAATGTAAACAAATACATTTTTATATACAAACATAAGTGTTTTTGTTACATAAAAAGTGATGACCCCCACAAGGCAGCAGCCCGACACTGTACCTGTACTCTCCCGCCCTACACTTCCCCCAACTGTAACGTGAGATACTCCTTCTGCAGCTGGATGGACCTCTTCAACATAACACTGACCTAAACACTCAAACCTCCACAACATGACACTGACGTCCCCAACATGACACTGTCCTAAACACTCAAACATTAACAATATGACACAGACCTCCACAACATAACACTGTCCTTAACACCCAATCCTCCACAACATGACACTGACCTCCACAACATGACACTGATCTCCGCAACATGACACTGACCTAAACACTCACGACACTCTTTACACATTCTAGCTTCTCCACAAAACACAGATTGGCTCAACAGTTTTATGGAAGAAAGAACATAATTTATTACCGTATAAAGGATAGAAAAAAAGAAAGAAAGAAAGTGAGATAGTGAGAGAGGCGACTACTACGGCTCCTGGTGATTGTCTCTCTTCACTTTTTATAACTGTATTGGCTCGTTGGAGTTTTTTACCCGGGTGATAACGACGCTACAAAACGTGGCAATACGGGCGGTAAAAAAACTCACACGAGAAGAACAACATCTCTTTAAAGTTGATTATGTACACAGTGTGGTGGCGGCAGTATCCATCATGAGGCTGAATTGGTTAAAGTTACTCTTGTGGGTAATGAGTGAATGGATGGGTCTTGTTTATATGATGTAATTTGCTGTTTTATTTTGATTGAAGCTATAATGTTGTTTGTTGTGATAATGCAATTTAACTATTTAGGTTTAGGTGAGGTGAGGTGACGTGAGGTGAGAGGAGATGAGGTGACGTCAGGTGAGGTTTTTCCATCATATTTTTTTATTCTTGGTGGACTACCGTGTAATCACTAACCTCGTTATACTCATAAAGACCATAGTTGTTGAAGCGCAGTAATAATATCGTAACGTCAAAAACAGTTTAGGTTAGATGAAATTTTCGAAAAAAAAAAAGTTTATACAAATTATTGATATACTGTATAGCAATTTTCTATATTCCTATGAGGGGCAACACCTGTGGTTAGTTAGGTACAGGTGAGCCTTACCCTCGTTAAGGATGATAAATACTGTATGACGCCCACAGGTATCACCCTCACCTCCACCACGCCCCTTGACACATGACCTATTAAGTAATGTATAGGCGGACGCAAGAGTTATAAAGACTGTATGAGAACACACACACGCACACACACACACACACGCACCACAATACACCACACACACACACACACACACACACACACACACACACACACACACACACACACGCACCACACACACACACACCACACACACACACACACACACACACACACACACACACACACACACACACACACACACACACACACACACACCAATTCCACCCTCCCATACACAAACTTTGTCTATAACTCTTATAATCTTCTTCAATCCTTTTTATATTATTGCCTGGCCCCTATTCTATTTTTCTCCCCTCACCCCTCCCCACATCCTTTCGTTCTCACACTCTTATTCATTGACACCTCACACTCTGCCTCCCACACCCGCTCCCCCTCACATCATCCTGTACGCTACATAATTCAGTCTATTCTACACTATTCAATATATCCCCGAGACCATTATTTTGTGTCACTTGTGGGCATTAATTCTGTTTAGGGGGACTAAATTAAATCACATATAATGATATTTAACCTGGCAACTGAAAAATCACTTAGTTAAAACCACAATATCCCGGCAGACTGACTTAATAATGGAGAGTTTAGTTACGTTATTATCAGTATGGGTAGAAGGTGGGGGGGATAAGTGGGTTGTGGGGGGAGGAGGATGGTGGAAGGTGTGGGTGGTAGGGGATGTGAGTTGGGGAGTAAATTTTTTTTCTTTATTTTTACTTAATTTTTTTTCTTTTATGTGTGTGTGTGTGTGTGTGTGTGTGTGTGTGTGTGTAGTGAGTTGAATCAATGAACGAAGTGTACACATGTGTAGATGTACACTGAGTGAGTACACCATGTAGCGAGCGTGTACACAGTGTATACTAACTAACACAAACAGTAATAAATTAGAATGTATACAGATCAGGTAAACCAAACATGTATACAGACCAGGTAAACCAAGCATGTATACAGACCAGGTAAACCAAGCATGTATACAGATCAGGTAAACCAAGCATGTATACAGACCAGGTAAACCAAGCATGAAACAGACCAGGTAGCAACCAAGCATGTATACAGATCAGGTAAACCAAGATGTATGCCAGACTAGGTAAACCAAGCATGTATACAGCATTCAGGTAAACCAAGCGCCGTATACAGACCAGGTATTACCAAGCATGTATACAGATCAGGTAAAACCAAGCATGTATACAGATCAGGTGGAACCAAGCATGATACAGACCAGGTAAAACCAAGCATGTATACAGACCAAAACCAAGCATGATACAGATCAGTAAACTACATGTATACAGACTTCAGGTAAACCATGTATTTATTGGGAAGCAGACCAGGAAACTACATGTATACAGACCAGGTAAACCAAGCATGTATACAGACCAGGTAAACCAAGCATGTATACAGATCAGGTAAACCAAGCATGTATACAGACCAGGTAAACCAAGCATGTATACAGATCAGGTAAACCAAGCATGTATACAGACCAGGTAAACCATGTATGTATACAGACCAGGTAAACCAAGCATGTATACAGACCAGGTAAACCAAGCATGTATACAGATCAGGTAAACAAAGCATGATACAGACCAGGTAAACCAAGCATGTATACAGACCAGGTAAACCAAGCATGTATACAAACCAGGTAAATCCAAGCATGTATATATACAAACCAGGTAAACCAAGCATGTATACAGATCAGGTAAACCAAGCATGTATACAGATCAGGTAAACCAAGCATGTATACAGATCAGGTAAACCAAGCATGTATACAGATCAGGTAAGCCAAGCATGTATACAGACCAGGTAAACCAAGCATGTATACAGACCAGGTAAACCAAGCATGTATACAGACCAGATAAACCAAGCATGTATACAGATCAGGTATACAAATTCGGCTTTAACCAGCTGACAATGTTGGTGGGACGGAAGTACGGACGAACAAACTGACAGTTGGATGGACGGACAGGCAGACAAATTGACGGATGGATGAAATGGGTGGCATTCAACATAATCCAATCCCTTCAACAGACGTCATAAAAAATACAAATAAATAAATAAATAAATAAATATATAAACTATGTCATACAACAAGACCTGTAACTAAGTAAGAGTGCATTTTAACACAACCTGGGGAAGTCCTCCATTACCCTAATCAGCTGTGACAAACAAACACACACACATACACGAACAATTACATACATACGAGAACACACACACACACACACACACAAATAATAGGGGACACCAATTTAATTATGCTCTCTAATGGGACAGGTAGATATGTAGATAATCCCTCACTGAGTCTCTCCCTATTTTGCCTATTTTGTCGTGCAAAGTAATGACTTTTTAATTCGATCTCACGACAGTGCCGGGAGAAAATTGCCAATTTCGTTTAGTTTGCATGTATTATTTTTTAGGGGTTGGGGGGGTGGGGGGTGGGGGGAGGATGGAAGGAAGGAGGAGGAAGGAGGGGAAGGGAGGGGTTCGAAGGAGGGGAGGGGTTGGCGGGAGGAAGGGGGTTGGAAGGGGAGAGGTAAAGGGGAGGTGGAGGGGAAGGGGGAGGCAGAGGGGAGGAAGGGGATACAGAGAAAGGGAAAGGGAGAATGAAAAGGGAGAGGATGAAGGGAGTGGGAAGGGGAGGGAGGGGAATGGAAGGGAGAGATGGATGGAAGGGAAAGGAGAAGGAAGAGGGGGAGAATTTAAGTATTTATGTGAATAAATAATTATTAGTTTTTTCGTTGTTCATTGTTCATTTTTTTTACAAATATGAAGACTGTGACTGTACGTATCTGTCTGTCTGTCTGTCTGTCTGTCTGTCTCTATACCTTTCTATTTTTTATTCCTCTCTCTCTCTCTCTCTCTCTCTCTCCCATTGCCCAAATAATACCTGTAAATAAAGTAGCACCTTCAGGGGAATTCAGTGAAGATGATTCACCAGAGTACAAGTGGCAACAAAAACCAGAGTACAAGTGGCAACAAAAACCAGAGTACAAGTGGCAACAAAAACCAGAGTACAAGTGGCAACAAAAACCAGAGTACAAGTGGCAACAGAAACCAGAGTACAAGTGGCAACAAAAACCAGAGTACAAGTGGCAACAAAAACCAGAGTACAAGTGGCAACAAAAACCAGAGTACAAGTGGCAACAAAAACCAGAGTACAAGTGGCAACAGAAACCAGAGTACAAGTGGCAACAGAAACCAGAGTACAAGTGGCAACAAAAACCAGAGTACAAGTGGCAACAAAAACCAGAGTACAGAAGTAACAGAACCAGAGTATAAGTGGTAACAAAACCAGAGTACAAGTGGCAACAAAAACCAGAGTACAAGTGGCAACAGAAACCAGAGTACAAGTGGCAACAGAAACCAGAGTACATGTGGCAACAAAAACCAGAGTACATGTTGCAACAAAAACCAGAGTACAAGTGGCAACAGAAACCAGAGTACAAGTGGCAACAAAAACCAGAGTACAAGTGGCAACAGAAACCAGAGTACAAGTGGCAACAAAAACCAGAGTACAAGTGGCAACAGAAACCAGAGTACAAGTGGCAACAAAAACCAGAGTACATGTTGCAACAATACTCTGAGCTTAACTGATGACAAAAATATGAGTACAATTAGCAACAAAAACTAGAGTCCCAGCAAAAACCAGAGTACAGTCAGACCATAAATTATTTTTTTAACCCTTCCGTGTCAAACTCTATGACGAAAAGGCGAAAAAAAAATCCTTAAAGAAACTCTGGCGTTTGGGTTTACACAGAGGAAGGAAGGAAGGAAGGAAGGAAGGAAGGAAGGAAGGAAGGAAGGAAGGAAGGAAGGAAGGAAGGAAGGAAGGAAGGAAGGAAGGAAGGAAGGAAGGGAGGGAGGGAGGGAGGGAGGAAGAAAGAAGAAGAAAGAAAGAAAGAAAGAAAGAAAGAAAGCACAATAGTATCGTCAATCTAATTAATCTCAAAAACAATAATAATATCCTTAATTAGTTTATTTAAATGGGATATAATAGAACTACCAATTGCCCTATTCCCCTCGTGTCCAACTGCAATAGGGTTAAATGGGTGAGTTCAGTTTGGAACCCATCTGACCCAGGGGGGGTTAAAATTATTTATGGTCTGGCGATAGAAGTTACAAAAACCAGAGTACAATTGGTGAAAAACAGAGTACAAGTGGCAACGCAAATCTGAGTACGTGGTAACAAGAATCTTAGTACAAGTAGCAACATAAATCTGAATACAAGTCGTAATAAAAATCTGAGTACAAGTGGTAACAATAACCTGAATACAAGTTGCGACAAAAATCTGAGTACAAGTGTTAACAAGAGCCAGAGTACAAGTGGTGGTAAAAAATTAACCAGAGTACAAGTGGTAACAAAAACCAGAATACAAGTAGCGACAAAATCCAGAGTACAAGTGATTAAAAGCTATAGTACAAGTGTCTGCAAACCAGAGTACAGGTGTATAAAACCAGAGTACAAATTTCTAAAAAGAAAAAAAAAAGAAAAAAGGCGAAAAAATACCATTTTTTTCACCCAAGTTGACCCGTTCACAGTAACTCAGAGAAAGAGGTCATAAATATCAGAGGAGAGAGGAAGGCAGAGGAGGGAAGTAGGAAGAGGAAGAAAGGAGGAAGAGAGGAGGAGGAGGTGGGAAAGGGGAGAAAGGAAAAAAAAGAAAAGAGGGAGACAAGGAAAGAATGGGAAGAAAAGAGAAGGGGGAGAAAGAAAGGGAATGGAGGGAGGAGAAAAGGAAGGAAGGGGGAAAGAGAAGGTTAGGAGATAACTGTAAACTAGTAAAGAAACAAAGAGAGAGAGAGAGAGAGAGAGAGAGAGAGAGAGAGAGAGAGAGAGAGAGAGAGAGAGAGAGAGAGAGAGAGAGAGAGATGGGTCAACACAGGTCACTCAACATACCTAAAGGTCATTCCCTAGGTTAGAAGGCAGGTAAGGAGCCGGAGTATTATTGGGGAGGTGTCACAGGCTTCAGTAGGTGTGTAACGTGTTGACGGTCACGCACGCACACACACGCACACGCACACACACACACACACACACACACACACACACACCATACACTTACACATATACACACCAAACACACACACACACACACACACACGACACTTACATACACACACCAAACACTTACGCACGCACACACACACACACACACACACACACACAGAGCTGTCACCGGGTTCCTCCACAACCTTACCCCCCAAAAAAATTCCTTTACTCTGACTCAACAATTCCTACGCACCACCAACAATCACTGTTTACAGGCGCTCCTCTGACCGTTCATTAGATCTGGAATCCAATAATTTCCTGCACCAACGACTAATTTTCTCCGAATTTTCAAGCGAATGCGACAGAACTTTCCAAAAGTTGCTTGGCTCTTGCCGGAGGGGTGACATACCTAATTGTGTGTTGGGTCTTAATTCTCCTGGATATATAATCTCATTCTCCCGATTGGTTACGTTACTGTGAATATTGAGATAAATTCTGGGTTTTTCAAATTCAATATAATTACGGTAATGTCAGATATCTCAAGTAGTGACGGTTCAATTGGAGTAAAAACAATTATTTTATCAATCCTTTAGAATATGTTAGTTCTGGGGTTTTATATTGGATGGTTGAGGGTAGAATTGGATATGTAGTCGTTTACTTTGTCTCTACCAGTTGATTAAAGTTGACGAGCGTGGGATGTTGAAGGACATGTGTGTGTGTGTGTGTGTGTGTGTGTGTTTTATTGATGACAGAAGTATTCAGAATGTCTATTTTTGTTTCACTGTTATTTAAGTGACTAAAATTATTCAGAATATTAGATTTTCTTTTGTTAGGTTTCAGATTTTGTGTTTATTTTTTTTAATCAATTGTATAGAATTAAAGGGCGTTTGGTCTAGCACCTAAGGTAATACAACCCGAACGTATATTATTTAAAACAAGATGGACACGAAGGTTAACTCCCGAAAATTACTTGCACGTAAAGGTTAACCAAAAATATTTGAGAAAAGCCAGCACGATAGATCCACATGAACACACGGACATGGGTGGCACTACATGACGTACACACGGAGATGGGTGGCACTACATGACGTACACACGGACGTGGGTGCCAGTACATAACGAAAACACGGACACACCCAGGGCGGGATAGGGGAAAAATTTATTACAAACAGAAAGTTCCATAATCTGTTTCGCTAACCTTGAATTCGTTATCCAATAAATCAGATAAACTTACTATCTCGTTGAACTCATTTCGTTATCAACACATCTCCTCTAAAGTCTCGTTTATCTTCATTTCGTTACCTAGCGAATGTGTCTCTCCAATCTAGACTTCGTTATCTTTCTCATCTACTGTTTCGTTCATCTCAAACTCGTTAACTATCGAACCCGTCTCACCAATTCTCGTTCACCATGTATTCGTTACCTAGCACACCTGCCTGACCTCCACTCTCAAGTTTTCGTTAACAAGCTAAAAAAAATATAATAATAACAAATAATCTGATTTTAAGAGATTTTGATCATGAATGAGGCCCCAGATTCACAAAAATACCCTGTTAGTTTTTTTTTTCTCGTAACAGATGGTAAATGGACGCAGCCTATGTACTTAAAGGTAGAGTCTCAGTGTAAATATGAAGCCATTTTGGATATTTTTGCTTGTTTAAATTCACTCTGTGTGTGTGTGTGTGTGTGTGTGTGTGTGTGTGTGTGTGTGTGTGTGTGTGTTAGGAAGCATTTGACATGGGAGTATTTATATATCTTGTACTTGAATGCAAATAACTTGTGTAAAAGAACAAATCGTGAATTATTACACAGAATAACACGAATCAATAACACATCAATAACTTACATAAATAAAAGTAATTAATAACAGATATAACAGTAATAACACATAACACTAATTAATAAAACATTAATAACAATAATAACACGCTCATAACACTTACTTATAACACAAGTAACACACACTAATTACACTTAATTAACAGTAATAACACAACAAATAATGACACAAAAATAACATTAATAACACATAACATCAATAAATAACACAGACATAACACGTAATTTACAATAATAACCCATAACATTAATAACATAACACACTACATAGATAACATACAATAACACTAATTCATAACATCAACTGTATAACACGTATGAATAACGCCTTGCCTAACACCCCCATCCAATAACATAACTCAGTCTCGGGGTCACGTCTTCTGAACTACATGTGATGCAACAAAAAAAATTACCTTTAAAATACGAAAGCACAAAAAAAAAAATCCCATAAGAATAACAGTAATCTTATTGCCCCGTAGCATGACAGGATATTGAACTGTTGTTATCCAGTCATGTAGTAGTTTTATGACTGTAAAGCGTGTTGTTGACTGGTAATTTAGATTTGTTAGTGATAATATGTAGTGATTTTATGATTGTACTGTGTTAAGGGCAATTGCTGTCACCACAATCATCACCAATCACTAACATTTTGGTCTTTGGTGCTGTTTTGTGGCTGGTGAGGTATTGTAACTCTAGTGAGGTATTGTAACTCGAGTGATGTATTGTAAATCGTCAAGTGATGTATTGTAAATCGTAACTCTGTTTTATCTGAACGAACACAACGGCCAATCACGTGACAGCAACTGATTCTCAACCATCAGTTATTGTTCATTCTTGTTTATCTACTGTCGTTCGTTGAAGGTGAACAGGAAAGTGTAAGAACTGGAGGGAATAAAGAAGGTCAGGGAGAAATAACGTATAGGTAGTGAGAGAAACAAGATGTAACACACACACACACACACACCCACACACATGCATGCACACACACACACACACACACACACAGGTAAAGATTCTGGTTCGGTTGTCTGTCACTCTGTCTGTATGGTTACTTGTTTGGTGTTCGTCAGTTGACGGCTTCTCTGTCTCCCCTGGTGCCTGTAAGCTTATCTATCTGTCTGCCTGAAATCTGCTTTACACATCCCAAAAATAATCTGCCTAGCGAAATCCGGACAAGAACGACCTCTAAACACTATCTTATTCACAACATAAGAAAAAAATATATGTAGATTCGCAACTTTTAAATTAACTAAAGGAACGACGTCTTAAATATGGTAAAAATAATAACGTCTCCAGCCAACCATACCACCAAACCCTCCCCGCACTCCTTCCCCCTCCCTACACCAACACACCCCTACACACCCTCCACCAGCACACCCCTACACACCCTCCACCAACACACCCCTACACACCCTCCACCAGCACACCCCTACACACCCTCCACCAACACCCCTCCCACATCCCTACCTCCCACCAACTAGTTTATAAACGAAAGAAAATGTGTTAAGATTCACGACTTTCAAATTTGCTAAAAGAAATGCCTCCTAAAAATGCCACACGTGACGCTCAAGCTACAGCGACACGACCCGGTAAGGAAAATGTTATAAACGCCGCGAGAGTAACATAAATTTGCCTAATATGTTAATTGACTTATATAGGGCGGGTTATATGCGGGTAATACGGTGATAAATTGAATCCAGAGACCAAGAGAGGTGAAACATGGGAGGGAAATGACATGTTAACTTAGTTTCTCCTGGGATGTGGGGGGAAGGGGGTGGGAGTCACGTTCCTACGCCGTCGCCACCACCACCACCACCACCACAGTTATCAAGGGGTGTGGTGGGGGGGGGTGGTGGGGGTGTGTGGTGGAAGGGGTTGGATGGGGTGATGGGGTAGGGAGTATGTGGTGCGCCAATCGGGATATTAAGGAGTATATCAAGATGGAGTTTGGAGTTTGGGATCTCTCTCTCTCTCTCTCTCTCTCTCTCTCTCTCTCTCTCTCTCTCTCTCTCTCTCCGCACACACACACACAGAAACACACCTAAGCGTCACAATAAATCATAAATAAACGCGAAAATCACAGCATACCACACATTCAACACAACAACCACTATCACCACTACTACCACCACCACCACCACCATTACCACGACCCATCCACAATACCGGCTATACACCATGAGTTATTAAACATCACATAAATAATCACTCACACACACACACACACACATATTGTAGTTGCACACGATTGATTTATTTACACCTGCATAAATTATCACCGCCATATAGATTAGACCTAACTATGAATTAGGTAGCGAAGGTGTAACTTATATCTATTGCATAAAGTGATATAACTCGTGTTAATAAATATAGGTTCCTGATTGTATATACTGGACGTGTGTGTCATTAGTGATATATCAGGTATAACAAAGGAATTATTTATGTTAGTATGTGAGGAATAATTGATTATACAGATCACCTGATAATTAGCACTCACAGTTTATTACATCTTAAGATTACCCACCCTAATGCTAACGTCTTCTAACCTAATCTAAGAGAATCTAATCTACTCTAACTAACCTAACAGAATGTAATCTAATATAATTTTACCTAACCTAACCTCACCTTACCTTACCTTACCTTACCTTACCTTACCTAATCTAATCTAACTAACCTAATCTAACAGAATCTAGTTTAACACAAGTTAACCTAACCTAACCTAACCTCACCTCCCCTTACCTAACCTTACCTTACCTTGCCTTACCTAATCTAACTAACCTAATCTAACAGAATCTAGTTTAATACAAGTTAAGTTAACCTAACCTAACCTAACCTAACCTCTCAGGTAGCGTTAAGGTATATAATCACGAGGTAAAATAACCAGAGGAGTTAATATTCAGGTGAGCCGATTATACACCTGTACCAGACTGCACCTGGACGAGGTGTGACGCCTTTTGTAAACATATAATCCTGACCTTTGATCTTTTGTACAGAGGCCAAAGGAAGCACCATCTGTAATACCATCTGGGCCAGCGGGGGGAAGGGCCATCTGTAAGACCACCTGGGCCAGCGGGGGGAAGGGCCATCTGTAAGACCACTACCTGTCAGTGGGGGAGGGGCTGGCCTGTAGACTACCTGGGCTAGCGGGGGAGGGCCTGTAAGACCACCTGGGCCAGCGCGGAGGGAAGGCCATCCAGGCACCTTCACCTGGGCCAGCGGGGAGGCCACCAAGACCACCTGGGGCCAGAGGGGGAGGGGCCATCTGCAGACCACCTGGGCTAGCGGGGGGAAGGGCCATCTGGTAAGACCACTGCCAAGCGGGGAAGGGCCATCTGTAAGACCACCTGGCCAAGGGGGGAGGGCCATCTGCAAGACCACCTGGGCTAAAGGGGGGGGAGGGCCATCTGTAAGACCATCTGGGCCAGTTGGGGGAGGGGCCATCTGTAAGGACCATCTGGGCCAAGGGGAAGGCCATCTGTAAGACCACCTGGGCCATGGGAGGGCCATCTGTAAGACCATCTGGGCCAAAGGGGAAGGGCCATGTAAGACCATCTGGGCCAAAGGGGGGGAGGGCCTCTGTAAGACCACACCATCCAGTGGAGGATGGGCCATGTGTAATTATCTAACAAAGGAGGCCATCTGTAAGACCACCTGGGCCAGCGGGGGAGGGCCATCTGTGCACCATTCCAAGCAAAGGAGGGATGGGCTATGTAAGACCATCTGGTCCAGCGGAGGAAGCACCACCTGTAAGACCATCTGGAGGATGAGCCAACCACCTGATACTAAGTGATATTGGCAGCAACCAGGAGCGCAGAGACCACAAGAGAAATAAGAAAGGAAGGAAGAAGGAAGGAAGGAAGAAAGGAAGGAAGGAAGGAAGGAAGAAGGAAGGAAGGAAGGAAGAAGGGAAGAAGGAAGAAAGAAGGAAGGAAGGAAGGAAGGAAAGAAGGAAGGAAGAAAGAAGGAAGAAGGAAGAAAGAAGGAAGAACGAAAGAGAAAGAAAGAACGAAAGAACGAAGGAAAAAAGATGGAAGAAAAAAAAAAGTTGACAGAACGGAAAAGAAGTCGTATACCCAGAACAATAATAATCACAAGGCCAAAAAACAAAACAAAAACACTACAAAAACAAACAAATAAACAAACAAACAAACAAGAACAGACAAACTAATATAAAAAATACAATATTCTTTTATGCATAATATAAACATATTTATATATATATACATCGCATATCATTATGTTTATTTGTAAAAAGGTTTATGTATATATATTTTCATAGGCCGAACAACACTGGCCTGCTAGATAACAATTTGTATGTTAATTTGTCTCATCAAAGAAGCGATAACACAAGAGACGTCCTGTTGCATAGTCATGAGAGCCCACCTGAAATTAATGACGTATCTCTCTCTCTCTCTCACACACAACAACCATCATTAATACCACACTTCCATTATTACCACCTAAGCTCGTGTTGATCAGTATAAGAGCAATAGTGAGTCACATAATAATAATAAAACTATACAGTATATCTGGGTCATTTATTACATTATGAGACACCGGAATAAAAAAAAAAAATAACACGTGTCATAATCACAATTGGGTCGTGTTATGAACTCGTCGATAAATGTCAAATGAGGAAAAAAAATTCGTTTTTTTTTTGTCATTTTAGGTCAGAGGAACCCCAAAAAAAAAATGAAATGTCAGTTTAATTGTACTAATTGCTATGTACCAAGAGCTTTAGGGCTAATGCACTTAATTTGATTTACGATTAGAGGTGTTGTGTTAGTACTGATGAGAAGGTTAAAACAAGCTGATATTTAACAGAGAGAGAGAGAGAGAGAGAGAGAGAGAGAGAGAGAGAGAGAGAGAGAGAGAGAGAGAGAGAGAGAGAGAGAGAGAGAGAGAGAGAGAGAGAGAAATAAATTTATATACACAGGTATATATATCCACTGGTAGACAGAGACACACACACACACACACACACACACACACACACACACACACACACACACACACACACACACACACACACACACACACACACACACACACACACACGAGGCCTCATTCATTCATTCATTCACCTTTGTCATGTATAAAACATCATTCTCACTCACGAATTAGGATGATGAAAGGTAAAGATTAAAAGAACAATAAATAACTACTGAATAAAGAATCAGAAACATAAAGAAGCTAAATAATAATAACTGAGAACAACTGTATAATAAGATATTTTTTTTACATGGGCTACCAGTGAATGCTATTACTTATAAACATTAACTATTCTCATTGGTAAACACTCGCTCCAAAAATTATCTTCACGGGTGGGTCGATGGTTGTCAGAATGAACACTGCGACTCCTATTGTCTCGATAGGGTTGTCAAAATCCTTCGCCCGTTGTGTTATATTGTCTCACGGAAAATTTTGCTCAGGTAAACTTCCCCTCCTCATCGCTCCCTCTCACATCCCTCTACCTGTCACGCCCCTTCCCTTCGCCCCTCCCTCTCTCCTCTCAATAAGAACATAAGAACATAAGAATGGAGGAAATTGCAGCGGGCCTATTGGCCTGCACAAGGTCCTGCTTTACACCCAACCCCTATTGCTCATATAAGCATCCAACCTATGTTTGAAGCAATTCAATGTATTCGAGTGCTAATGATGAGATATTTGCAACTTGTGATGATATTTGGTAATCTTCCTTCTTGACTCTTTTTCTCACTTCTCTTTTCATAATTTCTCCCCTTTACGCCTATCAATCTCACACCTCAATCCTGGGAAGGGGGGAGGGAGGGGGTTGAGGTGCCATCATTCTGGGGGCAGGAGGTGCCAGAAACTGATATACCCCCTCCACCCTCCCTCCCTGTACTATATCTTCTCCATCCTGTCAGTTTCTGCCTTATTTAATAATTTCTTAGTGTTCTCCTCATCAATCTTAACACTTTATCTCGTAGGCCTCTAACCCAACCATCACCTAACCTCACCTCACCTAACCTAACCTAACCTAACCTAACCCAACCATCACCTCACCTCACCTCCTCACATAACCTAACCTAACCTAACCATCAACTTTTCTTCCTTCAATCGTTATTAACAACTTCAACAACTTATAGTATTATTTGACCATCAACATTCTTTCCTTCATCGCTAACAACAACAACTTCTTTCATTAGTTATATCAGAACCCAATGGATTCAACTGTTTTTATTTATTTATTTATTTTATTCTATAATTAGGAACTTTTGGTGCTGTGAAAGTTATCGTTATCATTAAATAAGACAAGTGACCCTGACAACACCTGGCGTCCTCACAGATACAAGAGACCCTGACAACACCTGGCGTCCTCACAGATACAAGTGACTCTGACAACACCTGGCGTCCTCACAGATACAAGTGACCCTGACAACACCTGGCGTCCTCACAGATACAAGAGACCCTGACAACACCTGGCGTCCTCACAGATACAAGAGACCCTGACAACACCTGGCGTCCTCACAGATACAAGAGACCCTGACAACACCTGGCGTCCTCACAGATACAAGAGACCTGACAACCTGGCGTCCTCACAGATACAAGAGACCCTGACAACACCTGGCGTCCTCACAGATACAAGAGACTTGACAACACCTGGCGTCCTCACAGATACAAGAGACCCTGACAACACCTGGCGTCCTCACAGATACAAGAGACCCTGACAACACCTGGCGTCCTCACAGATACAAGAGACCCTGACAACACCTGGCGTCCTCACAGATACAAGAGACCCTGACAACACCTGGCGTCCTCACAGATACAAGTGACTCTGACAACACCTGGCGTCCTCACAGATACAAGAGACCCTGGCAACACCTGGCGTCCTCACAGATACAAGAGACCCTGGCAACACCTGGCGTCCTCACAGATACAAGAGACCCTGACAACACCTGGCGTCCTCACAGATACAAGAGACCCTGGCAACACCTGGCGTCCTCACAGATACAAGACAAGTGACTCTGACAACAGTGAAGTATTTGCTTGTTCACTGAGTTTGGTTGTATTGGAAAATATCTCACGAGTGATTATAATCATATAATGATGTAACAGACGACAAGAAATTATATATAAAAAAATATATATTCCTTTATCCTATTTTATACTAATATTCAAAAATTAAATAAAGAGCCAATCAAAACAACTAAGAACAATGAGAACAACAGTGAACAACCAGAACAACAATACAGTAGTCTCAGGTTCTCATGTTCTCGTCAGGGCTACAACACTGTCACCCGGACCAAGAGGAGGCGCCTCGGTCCAGTGCCACAGTCGCCAGTGACGGCAACCAACCAGGTAATTACACTAACCACTTAACCCAAGCATAACAAGATTAAACGTTACACACGACATACACTAAACAATCACGAAAATTAACACCTGTTCAGTACGTACATCAACACACACACACACACACACACACACACAGTCAGCTGAGGTAGGTGGTCAGTCCGCCATCTGCTGCCTCCCTCCCCAGTTTAACTTCCTGTATACGGTATTGAGTTCTACTAGTCTTCTTATCACTTCCTCTTACAAAAAAAAAAAATATATATATATATTTCCTGTCGTTTATCTACCTGTAAGCTCTCCCTCTCTCTCACCACTGTACACCACCTCTCCTTCACCACTGTACACCACCACTCTCACCACTGTGCACCACCTCTCCTTCTACCACTGTACACCACCTCCTTCACCACTGTACACCACCACCCTCACCACCACTGTACACCACCTCTCCCTTCCACCACTGTACACCACCTCTCCTTCACCACTGTACACCACCACTCTCTCACCACTGTACACCACCTCCTTCCACCACTGTACACCACCACTCCTTCACACCACTGTACACCACTCCTTCACCACTGTACACCACCTCCTTCACCACTGTACACCACCACTCTCTCACACCACTGTACACCACCTCTCCTCTTCCCACTGTACACCACCACTCCCTCACCACTGTACACACCACCTCCTTCACCACTGTACACCACACCTCTCCTTCACCACTGTACACCACCTCTCCTTCACTAATGTACACCACCACTCCTCACCACTGCATACCACTAATTCTTCCAAATTCACTGTACACCACCACTCCTTCACCACTGTACACCACCTCTCCTTCACCACTGTACACCACCTCTCCTTCACCACTGTACACCACCACTCCTTCACCACTGTACACCACCACTCCTTCACCACTGTACACCAGTTTCTCCAGATAATGACGTCAAATATGAAATGGATACAAAAAAATCTTATTATTTCCTACAAGATTTACATACGGACACCACTGCAGGTACCATTAAAAAAAAGGGTCAAAAGTCAAATTAAAAAAATTAATAATAATTATCTAACTTTACTTAAGGAAAATTTATTAAAAAAAAGACTTAATCGGGTTCTTCGTCTGGGCCGATGAAGAGCCCGACAAATAAGACCGAACAGTGAGGGGTGGAGGGAGGGATGGGGAGGGGTAGAGGGAGGGGAAGCGGGAGGGATAAGAACATAAGAACATAAGAATGGAGGAAACTGCAGCGGGCCTATTGGCCCATACTGGGCAGTCCCGTTTACACCCAACCCCTATTGCTCATATAAGCATCCAACCTATGTTTGAAGCTATTCAGCGTATTCGAGTTAATGATGATATTTGGTAACTTGTTCCATTCATCCCCTACTCTGTTTCCAAACCAGTGTTTACCTATTTCACGCCTAAATCTAAATTTGTCTAATTTAAAACCATTGTCACGAGTTCGCTCCTGGTTGGATAGTTTGAGTACCTTTGTAATGTCCCCTTTGTTTAGCCCTGCCTTCCACTTGTACACCTCTATCAGGTCGCCCCTCGCTCTACGTCTCTCAAGGGAGTGCAAATTAAGATGCTTTAACCTGTCTCTATACTCAAGATTCCTAATGCCCGGGATTAGTCTTGTCATTCTCCTCTGAATTCTTTCCAAGGATTCTATATCCATTCTGTAATACGGTGACCAGAACTGAACTGCGAAATCAAGGTGTGGTCTCACAAGAGCAAGATACAGTTTTAGGATGACCTCGCTAGTCTTGTAACTAACACTCCTTTGTATGAACCCAAGTACTTTATTAGCCTTGTTGCGAGCAAAAACACATTGTTTACTTGGCTTAAGGTTCCTACTTATCATTACTCCTAAATCTCTCTCGCAGTCGGATTTCTCTATGGCATCGTTGTTCATCTGGTATCTGGTTTCCCTGTTTACATCTCCTATACAGGAATAGATGAATTATCCTGTATTATCATTATCATTATCATTATCATTATTATTATTATTTAAAAGTGAACTCTCGATATTAATTACCCTGTTATTTAACCTTGTACCTGTATTGAGCAAGTAATTAGAAAGGTACAGTATATTGTGTGTTTGTTAGTTGTTAATGAAAGAATCAACACCTGAGTATGATTGTCTTTTTTCCCAGACAGGTGAGGTTGAATGCAAGACCCCTGGTGTGTATTTTAGCGTTGTTGGGATAATCATATACACCAGAGGAAAATGTATATACTGTACTGACGTCGAGTTTATATACACGGCACAAGTCTTCCGCGTTCATGCCACCTTATTGCATTAAAGTTACTGTTAGTGAACACCGAAATATCGTGAACTGATGGTAGTTGTTATAGTTTGTTTGGTAACTGTATAAGTGTCGAGTTTTATTGATAGGAAAAGTAAGAGTCGCATTGTAACTATTTGTGTAAAATATTAATAATTAAACTGGTAGGAAAAATAATTCAAGAGATTTTCGTTGAAATAAATGAGTCAATATTTTTTCCCAGGAAATTAAAGTAAAAATTGTAAAGTAATAATATTTTAAATACAAAAGTGTGTGTGTGTGTGTGTGTGTGTGTGTGTGTGTGTTTCATTAGTATTACAGTTTTATAATGTAGAATTAATAAGTCTTATGTATTACAGGTGCAGAATTTCTTTTTTACGAACAATTGTCATTTAATTACACAAAAATATAAATATTTCTACAAACCATTTTGTAATTGCGTAAAACTCCGAATTTAATTAATATAAAAAGATATGAAAATGTCGACTCACTTTCTCGTTAGGTTCGACCACTGTCACCGAAACTCAAATGTGTGTATCTGTGAAAATATAAAGTCATATCTCTAAATAACGGAATAATTGGTGTATGGGAATTCCGGTATTGAGAATTGTCCGGCCACTCGAGATATCTCCAACTATATCTTGCGCTAGTTGCAACTATATCTTGCTCTAGTCAGGCTGTGCCTCGATTATGCGGTTCAGTTCTGGTGCCCTTATTATAGAATGGATATCAATTCACTAGAGTCGGTGCAGCGAAGAATGACGAAAATGATTCCTGGACTTAGAACCTTCCATATCAGGATAGGTTAAAGAAACTTAACTTGCATTCCCTAAAAAGACGAAGAGTGCGGGGAGATATGATAGAAGTATTTAAGTGGGTGAAAGGAATCAATAAAGGGGATATAGATAAAGTTCTTATAATATCCGAGCAGGATAGGACTCGGAGCAACGGATTTAAGTTGGATAAGTTTAGGTTTAGGAGGGAGATAGGAAGGAATTGGTTCACAAATAAGGTGGTGGACGAGTGGAACAAGCTTAGCAACTTTGTAGTAAGTTCTGGAACGCTGGAAAGTTTCAAAAGGAGGCTAGATAGATTCATGGATGATAGAGAGTGGTAGTATCTCTCAACAGGAGCTGCCATGCACAGGCCAACCGGCCTATTGCAAACTCCGTATTTTCTTATGTTCTCACAAGACACACAGGTCAGTGTACCATGCACTCTTCCGGTTGTCCAGTATGAACACAAGTCTGTGTTCAACAGTTCAATAAGTTCACGTAAAAATCAAACAAAGTGAACTTGTGCGTGTCACCGTGGGTCTCACCACACAGGAAAAATGTGAGAGTGAAAAATAAAATATATATATATTCTCGCCCTCGAGGGGGGGGGGAGGGATTTCTTCTCAAGATGCTGCCAGAACACGACACAATATCAAGTTGCGGTCTTGTTGGGACGTGTAGCTCAAACACGACATCACCTGACGAGGAAGGAGACGAAAAGTGTGGATGGGAGGAATGGCTGGAGAGATGTGACGAAAGAAGACGCACTGCTTTTTCTCACTATGAAAACATGTGTCGAGATAATTAACCTGTAGGCCATACAGTACAGTATCTGATACACAGAGCATAGCGGGTGTTTGTTGTGTGGTTGTTCACTCTGTACGGCTACTGAGGCGAAGAGTTGAAATTCTGTTTGGAGTTGAGCGCGTCTGCACCAGGAGTGAGAAGAAGGTGGATTAGGGGGGGGATTGGCCCCAGTGGTCGGACCCCCCTCCCCAAAAGTGGGTCCCCATCAAGTCACCTAACCCAACTTAGCCTACGTCAATCCAACCCAACCCAACCCAACCCAACCCATCACAACCAAGAGTAATCTAACCCATCCTAACCTAACCTCTCGATAAACCTATATATAAATTCGTCTTGCCTTTAATCACGTGAACAGTGAAATTGGGTCCCATCGGCAGTGTACGAGTATACTAAGCCTTCGGTACACAAGGAGGCAGTGTAGCCGGTATTGCACTCGACCGCATTCACTCCCCCAGGTTGTAAACTTACGTACCTATTTACAGCTGGGTGAACTGGGAGTGCCTGGGAATCGAACCACCGACTCATGGAACAGGAGGCGAGCACTGTATCCACTGAACTGTCACAATCCTACTTTAATCACGTACTAATTTTTACTTCCCCAGGAGCGGAAATTATCAGAGATCAACACAGAAAAATATTATCTCTTATAATATCAGAATATAAATCACATAAATTAAATATAAAACAACTGTAGTGGCTCTTCGGCATGTCCGTCCGCCAGCCAATCAGCTGCCTTGCCACATACTGACCCTAAGGCTTAGTTGCAAATTTTAAGTGAACAGACTATAGTTTGTTTCTCTTGTGCCAGGTAACGCAAAATATTGATACTTTTACACACTGCTACATTTACTAGAAAAAACTTCTTTGCATATTTTATATTACGTCAAGCGGCTTAACATCAGCACGTTCATGCTATCTAGAACATAATCACCTATTTAATATCATTTTGTCCAATATTAATTTCAAAACAATACTATATCCCCCCCCCACTTCACTATAAATATATAAATGAATGTTCCGTCGATAGTCAAGTAAAATATAAAGCAAATAGTTTCTTACACTCAGAGACCCGGAAAAAACCACATTACACCTTCTACCATAACACAGTATAATATAACGGCAGCAAACACAAGACACTCTTACGTTCTCTCAGCGGGAAGCCTTAACCCGTGGCGACTGGCTTCACTGTTCCGGGTCTTTTAGTATCGTGATGTGTTGACCGGGTTAGACTCATACGGAGATTACCTACGGCGAAATCACTACATTAATCCTTACTTGCTAGCCCGAAGTAAATAATGACCGTCTATTAAGTAGGATCACGTTAATCCCGAGGGAGATTTATCTTCTTAAATAAAGGGGCTCTGACCAGCTGCTCACTAATCTCCGGACACAAACACTGACCTGAAACTAACCTAATCTAAGGTGAACTGACTCCCCTAATGTAACTGTCCGTAAACTAACTCAATATTCACCTAACTTAACCCAACCAACAGAAGGCACCTATAACCTAACCTAACCTAACCTAACCTAACCTAACCTAACCTAACTTAACCTAATCTATCCTGAAATACACCTAACCTAATATGAACTTACCAACCCTACTTAAACCTAAATCCAACGAATCTTAACTTAAACTAACCTAAACCTTAGTCTCATCAAATCTAACCTAAATTTGACCTGACCTGACCTGATTTAACCTAACCTAAACTAACCCAGCAACTTTAGTAATAAAAATCTGGTCAGGTTCTGGGACTCAGCAGTGCCCTGAGAATGTCTTTGTTATTGGATTAAGGAGAAAGTAGAGTACAATTAACACCTGGTTGTAATTAACAGGTACTAGCGTTCACAGGTGACTTTTATCTGGAAGGAAGAGATTGAATATGTTGGACGGTGAAAAATACGAACATAGGGATGGGAAGATGAAAGGAGAAGGAATCAGAAAAATATGAGAGAACCAGGGAAGAGGAGGAGGAAGAGAGAGAGAGATGAAATGTAGTCAAACACCTCCCTCTCCCTTCTCTCTCTACCTATCTATTTATCTATCTAGTTTTTTTCCTTCTCTTTGTCTCTGTCCCTCTTTCAATCATACATTCATATACAATATATAATGTGTGTGTGTGTGTGTGTGTGTCTGCTTTTATACACACACACACACACACACACACACACACACACACACACACACACACACACACACACACACACACACACACACACACACACACACACACACACACACACACACACACACACACACACACACACACACACACACACACACAGATCATATAATTTAAGGGGTACTCAACACATAAAAATAGTCGTAAGTCTAACATGAAAAGTGTGAAGAAAATGGCAGCAGCAGCTCAGCCAGGACCTGAGAGTGGCATAACCAGGGCCCCCGGTGACGGAGAATCCCTTCATATGACCTAACGACCGTAAGCCTCCACACCATTACCACCAGATTATAAGACCTTACTAAGATATAATTCTTGGAACTATTTTCATACTTCTTTTTGGTTTAGACTCAGAGTGTTGTGTTGCAGGAGGGGGGGCAAGTGTTGCTGTGTTGCAGGAGGGGGGGCAAGTGGCTGTGTTGCAGGAGGAGGACAAGTGTTGCAGGAGGCGGGAGGACAAGTGTTGCAGGAGGCGGGAGGACAAATGCTGCAGGAGGGGGAGGACAAGTGTTGCAGGAGGCAGGTGGACAAGTGTTGCAGGAGCCGGGAGGAAAAGTGTTGCAGGAGGCGGGGGCAAGTGTTGCTGTGTTGCAGGAGGGGGGGCAAGTGTTGCTGTGTTGCAGGAGGGGGAGGACAAGTGTTGCAGGAGAGGAGACAAGCATTATTTGACACGCGTTTTCCTTGCAATTGTTGGTCTATTGTGATTTTCCTGGATTTTTATTTTCATTTATCATCCGTTTTTTTTTTATCTGGGTTACGTACAAGATTCTTTAATAATTGTCCTCTTCCTTTCATTTTTCCTCATTGTCCTCCAGGTCTTGGTGAAGCCAGATAGGAATAATACAGTGCTATGTGTTGACTAAGGACGTTTACCCATAGCTACCTACGTTCTTTCTTAACTTATTCTACAAAAGACATTTCCATAAGGTTGTCTGGACATTTAATTATTAATTATCCATAAACTCTACAGCATCTTGTTAAGAAAGTCTGTCATTTTTCACAACACCATTAAGAGGTTGGAAGAAAGTTGACGTTTCTCTCTATTTTTCTTTTCCAACAGAACATTAGTAATCTCTCTCTCTCTCTCTCTCTCTCTCTCTCTCTCTGTGGCTGCCTGTTGAGATTCATAAATTTCTCTCTTTTATTCCCGATTCCTTAATATAATTCGACTTTCTCAACCCTGTAAACTAAGTCTTCCAATTGAATAAAGTAAGAATTATCTGGTTACATTTCCATAACAGATCCAATATTGTGGGATGTCCAGAACCCCAGCTTATCGTTGCAGTTATTATAAACTATTTAAAAAAAACGGGGTCACCAGAAGATTAAGACAACCTGCATATTTTACTTGAAGATTAACCGCTCTGAAGCTACCTGGAGGTTGGTTGGGTTAGGTTGGGTTGGGTTGGGTTGGGTTGGGGTAAACGGCCAAAGACGCTTAAAAATTCATTAACCAAAACCCCCTCCCGTAATTAAAGACATAAAAACACATAAAACTGACCTTACATAAGAATCCAATTCCTTTACAAGAATCCTAACCTTCCATGTCTTACTTTATAAAAAAGCCATATGTCTACTCACACTCGTAAAGGCATATTAAAAGTAAATTATGTACTTATCTTTTGAGAGAAAAAAAAATAAGGTGAAAAAAATCCGACCTTAACCCACACGTAAACATCGAAGATACGGCCGGCCAGATTCATCCTCCCTTACCTTGCCTCAACACACACACACACACACACACACTTATACATAAAAGGTAAAGCCGAAATTAAACCAAGACCTAAATAAACGACTCACCATCACCCCCACCACCAGCAACCCCCACCACCACCACCAGCAGCCCCCACCACCACCACCAACAGCCCCCACCACCACCACCAGCCCCCACATCCAACACTCCCGATTCCATCTCTCTCCTTTGACGAGTTTAGACTTTTTAAGGAAACTGGTTCAAAGGGAAGGACTGTTTGGCCAGTGAGGTCAAATGTTCACTAATACTTCCTTACTCAAGAACTTTAACACGACACACACACAAACACACACACACCACCACACACACACACACACCAACCACACACACACACACCAACCACACACACACACACACACACACACACCAACCACACACACACACACCAACCACACACACACACCAACCACACACACACACACCAACCACACACACACACACCAAACCAACACACACACACACACACACACACACACACACACACACACACACACACACACACACACACACACACACACACACACACCAACCACTGGATGTTTATTAATGTGGACGGTGGCAGAGTGAAGGGAAAAGGTGAGAGGGAAGACATACTGACATCCATATACATGATGAGAGAGAGAGAGAGAGAGAGAGAGAGAGAGAGAGAGAGAGAGAGAGAGAGAGAGAGAGAGAGAGAGAGAGAGAGAGAGAGCTACCACTGGGTCATCGTCAGGTATCAAAGTTAGACAAGTCAATGATGAAGTGAGAATGATGGATGACCACCAAGCCTTACCCACCCAGACCCTGCCACCCACATCCCGCCGCCCTCACTCTACCACCCAGGCCCTGCCACCCTGACCCTGCCACCCATACTCCGCCGCCCTCACTCTACCAACTAGGCCCCTCCATCCTGCCCTGCCACCCAAGCCCCGCACCCTGACCCTGCCACCCTGATTATGACTCCCAGGCCCCACCAACCAGGCCCCGCCACCCAGGCCCCGCTACGCTGTCCCCGGAGGGTCCTAGAACACATCTCACGGTAGTCTCAGCGGTGGTACTATAGCGTGCGGTCTACAAATATATCTTTAACCTAACCTAACCTAACCTAACCTAACCTAACCTATCTTGTAGACCGCACGCAATAGAGGCACCGTCTCAGCGCACCATGTAAGGCAGTATTGGGTAGTGCTGGTAAAGTGAGTTTGTCTGGTTCCATCTTACGTTTCCTATCAAGGGGAAGAAAAAGTTATCGAGAAAACCTTTGAGAATTCTGGTAAGGAGATGGAGAGGAGCCATGCCATCTTCCTCCCCCCTCTACTGACGTCAACAGACAGACCGACCGACCGACCGACCGACCGATCGACACAGACAGATAGACAGATAGATAGATAGATAGATAGATAGATAGATAGATAGATAGATAGATAGAGAGAAAACAAAAATTGGCAGAGTTGAGAGGTTCTTGAGATGGGTGAGAGGAGGGGGGAAAGAAAAGGAAAGTGAAAAACCCTTAGGGAGAGTTTGAAGGGGAAAAGAATAGGAGGAGGAGGGGGGAAGAGGGTGAAAAGGAAGAAGAGGAGGAGGAGGAGGAAGAGTCCAAGAGGAAAGATGAGAAGGGGTGAGAGGGTATCTATAGCGTATTGTTACAAGATGGTGGTGAGGTGGTAGGGATAAGTACTCTAGGGAGGGGCTGGGGGAAGAGGGGAAGGGGAGAGGGAGGGAGGAAAGAGAGGGCTTAGGTAGGGGGGAGGGGGAGAGGAGAGGGAGGGAAGGGAGAAGGTGTCTAGGTATTGTAGGCGTAGGGGATCGTTAGCAGTATTGTGGTGAGTGGTGGTAGATGGTTCTGGGTAACGTTGGTTGGCTGGTTGGTGGTAATGGTCGCAGTAGGTGGTGGTACTAGGTGGTAGTGCTAGGGTGATGGTGGCGGTGCTAGGTGGTGTGGTGTTGGGAGATGGCGTTAGTAGTTGGTACTGAAATAAGTAGGTAAAAGAAGCTGTTAGGTAAAGTCAATGGTCAGTATTTAATAATAGATAGTGGGTCAGTATTTAATAATAGAGAGTGAGTCAGGTAAGTACGGGGTACACGGAAATAAAGTCACATGACTTGTACACATTGACAACACAATATATATATATATATATATACTATATATATATATATATATATATATATATACTATATATATATATATATATATATATATATATATATATATATATATATATATATATATATATATATATATATATGATGGCATTGCACGTAGGTTAGGTTAGGTTAGGTTTTCTTCCGTACCTTTTTTTCTGTGATTTTTCTTTTCATGTGACTTTTTTTCCTGGATTCAAGTACGGCAGGTAGGTACGGCAGGTAGGTACGGCAGGTAGGTGACGCAATTATAGGTTGTGTGGGGAGGTGGCTCTGTTAGGTGATATAGGTAGCTGACGTAAGTAGGTGACGTAAGTAGGTGACGTAATTAGGTGACCCTAGTAGGTGACATTAGACTGAGAGATACGTCATCAGAAATCCTGTAGTTTTTCTAGACTTTCAGGTGCTAAATAGTCGAGAGAGAGAGAGAGAGAGAGAGAGAGAGAGAGAGAGACAGAGAGAGAGAGAGAGAGAGAGAGAGAGAGAGAGAGAGAGAGAGAGTAAGAAAGAGATAGACAGAGAGAGAGAGAGAGAGAGAGAGAGAGAGAGAGAGAGGAGAGAGAGAGAGAGAGAGAGATAAATGATCCATGAGTAAAGGAGAGATATCCACGAAATTTAAAAAAGGAAGGAAAAAAGTAAGGCAGAAAGTCGATGTTAAATAATCCACTCGTATCATGATGAAGTGGTTGGGAGTGAGGGAGAGAAAGGGTGACTAACTGGGGCTGTGAAGGGGAAGAGAAGAGAGGGGGAGGAGGAGAAGAATGAGGTAATTGAGTAAAGAACTGAGGCAGATAAGGTGCAAAAAGGGTGGTGAAGAGGAGGAGGAGGAGGCAATTCAATAAAGAAGTGAGTTAGAAAAGAAGGTGAAAGAAGGGTGGTAAGAGTGAGGAAGAGGAGGAGGAGGAATAGTGAGGTAGAGAAGAAGAGGACTGGAGAGAGGAGACGGAGAGGGTGAAAGCTTTAGGCTATGACGGAAGGAAGGAATAAAGAAGGAAGGAAGGAAGGAATGAAGAAGGAAGGAAGGAAGATACAATTATGATGCCGAAGTGCAGAAAAGTAAAACACACACACACACACACACACACACACACACACACACACACACACACACACACACACACACACACACACACACACACACACAATTGTTACGTCTCCCAGCGTCTTCACCCATTACACGCTCTATAGGCCAGCCCACCATCCGTCACCTTCACCCCCTCCTCCAAGAACTACCTGACGGAGGGCTATAAATTGTGATTTGGTCAAGGTCCTCCTCCTCACGCCTCCAGAACGGGAACGTTTTGGATCGTCTCCAGACTCCGACGCGGCAATAATTCCTTGGTTGAAACGTTTCAATCTTCGACGTGGGAGGAATTTATGTGCGTGTGATCTGGTGATGATGGGAGTTCCCGTGTGTGTGTGTGTGTGTGTGTGTGTGTGTGTGTGTGTGTGTGTGTGTGTGTGTGTGTGTGCGTGTGTGTGTGTGTGTGTGTGTGTGTGTGATATAATACCGCTCTATCGGTAATTCTACTACAGTGGAATAAAGACGCCGATGTAGACAGACACCGATGCAGACACACACGAAGACGCAGACACGGAAGCCAACGCAGACAGAGACGCCGATGCAGATATAGACACCGGTCAGACACACAGACACTGTCGAGCAAAAACTGGGAGGGAAACTGAGAACAAAGAGGACCCGACATCTATCCTTCTCCCACATACCTAACCTAACCTAACTTAACCTAACCTAACCTAACCTAACCTAACCAAACCAAACCTAACTGAAACAAACACAACCTAACCGAACCAAAACACATAACCTAACAAACATAACAACACCAAACCAACCAATCTTAACCTAACCAAACCTAACCTAACCTAACCTAACCTAACCTACTTACACACACACATAATGACGAACATTCACTGGGTAATTGCCAATCTCCCCTTCCCTTGTTAAGACATAGACCCACTTCAGGTGAGACAATGTGAGTCTTGAGGAACAACTGACCCCTTTCTGACCTGTTCCTTGATTCCTTACCTGTGTCCGGATCACCTGAACATTAACCACTCTAATGCTAACCTAAACTAGCTTACCTAATCTACACAACCTAATGTTAACCTTAACTACGTAACCTAATCTACCTAACCTAACCTCACCTAATGCTAACCCTAACTACCTAACCTAACGAAATTTACCTCACCTAACGAAATGTACCTTACCTAATCTACCTAACCAGAACTACCTAACCTAACCAAAACTATACCTAACCTAATCAGAACTACTTAACCTAACTAAACTCGGATAGCATTAGGGGGGGGGGGTTAATCCTCAGCTGAAAGAAGCTATGGTGTCCAATCATCAGGTGACCTACATGTCCTCTTGCCCTCCCCCTTCCCACACCCCCACATCCCACACCGTTTCCCCCTCTTCTATAAACACATGTCTCACACATTAGTCTCCCGAGAGATAGTTCTCTTGTTGGGGAGCTAGTTCTCTCTTCTCCCACACGCCTTTTCCCAGAACGTGTGTGTGTGTGTGTGTGTGTGTGTGTGTGTGTGTGTGTGTGTGTGTGTGTGTTCTCTGATCTCCAAACACATTTCTTGACTCTTCAATGTCTCTTCACACTTCACCACTGGGAGTTCCCTAATCACCAACACTTCACCTCAAGCGTATACCATAAGAGTATAAAAGTTGTACTTGAAGACTCTCTTTAATATGTACTTGACTCTTCTGCTGCTATACTGCTTCCCCGCTATACTTATGCTAAACATTTTCTCCGGTATACATATTTTCTGCTATACATCTTCCATGTTATAGTTCTTCTGCTATACTCCTTCTCTGCTATACATCTTTTGCTATACTTCAACTGCTATACTTCTCAGCTATACTTCAACTGCTATACTTCTCAGCTATACTTCTTCCTTGCTATACTTCTCAGCTATACTTCAACTGCTATACTTCTCAGCTATACTTCAACTGCTATACTTCTCAGCTATACTTCAACTGCTATACTTCTGCTATACTTCAAAGCTTTACATTCCCGAGGGTAATTTCTTGTTGATTCTACTCAGTAAATTGTATTTTTAAAGGTCTGAGTTCGTGCAAATATACATGACAAACATACAAGCACATATATACATACATACATACATACATACATACTGTACACACACACACACACATACATCTAGTATTTCTATCTCAAACATATCGATAAGCTGTCAAGACCCAAACATCACCATAACTCATCCACATTAATTCATGACCAGACTGTCACCATGACTCACCCACACACTCATGACTCATCCATATTAACTCATAACCAGACTATCACAATGACTCATCCACACTAGCTCATGACCTGACTATCAACATGACTCATCCACACTAACTCATGACTCATCCACACTAACTCACAACTCACCATGACTCATCCACACTAACTCACGACTCACCATGACTCATCTACCAACTATTACAATCAACACGTCATCCATCTCCCATTTCAACATTCGCAAAAATTTTCCTCCAGTTTACAGCCAGCGTCGTATTATCAGACACGAGGTGAAAGGAGACCAACAGCCTTTAACATTTGTGGAAAGTTTTTGGTGGGAGTGTTGTTAGAGCTGGAACCTGTCTGTTGGCTCGCAAATAAACCTCCTCTCGTGATATGTCAGTCTTCCCAGAACCCACAAAAGATTCTAAGTTATATATTTCACGTAACTTTACAGTAGAGTGTAGTGGTCATCTAGTATACTACTGTACTGTACACTTCAAGCTAAGATAAACAAGAGGAAATGGAACTAGGCACTGGACTGTAATCAGATAGTTTTTGTGGTAGGTTAATTTGTCTCTAGTTAAAGGAGACAAAATTTGTTTTACGATTCTGTGGGTATCTGGAACCTCAAGTCTGGAGTCACAACAGATTTATATGATATATTCCTCTTACGTCCAGGTATTTGTGTAGGTAAATAATGAACAATTCTACCTTAACTTCATACCTTTACTTTATCTTCAGGTAAAGAACTAAATTAATTATTACCTACCTGGCGCTTAAGTGAACGTATTTAGTCAACGTAAAGTAGAGATTCTCAGGTAAATATTTAATGACCCTTTGAACAGTACTTTTATATACCTTAGCTGAAGTCAACCACTTACGTTTATTCACACATCTTCACTTACGAGCAATATTCAACGCAGGAACCTTTGTGAGGACGGAGGCAGAGTGACAGAAGCGTCCGCCTGGCCTCTGACAGCAGTGACCCGAGAGAAGCCTAAAAATACTGGCCATCTCATCAGCATTAGAGTGTACTGACAGCATTTTGTCATGGCGGCTTGATGCTCTTGCTAACCCTTGCATACAGTCTGGGAAGAGGAGAGAGAGAGAGAGAGAGAGAGAGAGAGAGAGAGAGAGAGAGAGAGAGAGAGAGAGAGAGAGAGAGAGAGAGAGAGAGAGAGAGAGAGAGGAGGTAGAGAGAGAGAGGCACTAAAGTCTTGAGGATAATGAGGTGAATTTGAGAGCTACAAAGAAGTTGTCATTAAGACTGTTGAGAGAGGTGTGAAAGGCAGGTGAGAGAGGTGTGAGAGGAAGGTGAGAGAGGTGTGAGAGGCAGGTGAGAGAGGTGTGAGAGGAAGGTGAGAGAGGTGTGAGAGGCAGGTGAGAGAGGTGTGAGAGGCAGGTGAGAGAGGTGTGAGGATGAGAAAGCCACTCAGGTGTGTACCATGGAATAAAGGAGCTTATCACCTGTTGGAAGGCTGAGATGCTGCACAGTGGGAGAGAGAGAGAGAGAGAGAGAGACTACCCAGTAATGGAAAAAAAAGATGTAGGAAAGGGTTAGTGAGAAAACTGTGAGGCTAGTGAAAGAAGTGAGAAAGAAGTGAGAGAGGCTAGTGAGAGAAGTGAGAAAGGTACGACAGGGGGAGGGAGAGGAAGGGAGTGAGGTACACGCCCTGGGGACCAACATTACCCTTCCACCCTTGATTTGGCCGACAGTCGCAGCCGTAAAGGTGAAAAACGCGTGGCCAAGAACCCCCTGGACCATTAGGCAGCAGACACCCCTCCTGGCTCTCTCTCACATTGTAGTCAAAGGTACAAGTGTGACTCCACTTCTCTCTTCCTTCTATTGCTTCAGTTGATGTGACTCTCTCTCTCTCTCTCTCTCTCTCTCTCTCTCTCTCTCACTACGTCCTGAGCCATAATTTCCTTTCATGCTTTCCGTAAAAATGGCAGCAGCGGGAAATATATACACCCACAAATATTACTTTCTAAAAAGCTGTAACAAATTCGGATATGTCGCGAACGCCCACAAATATCGACTAAGTTCATGCCCAAGGGTTCGGATTCACAAAGATTCCTTACGTTATTTACTTTTTTTTTCTTAACCTAACCTAACCTAACCTAACCTAACCTAACCTAACCTAACCCAAACCAAACCCAAACCAAACCCAAACCAAACCAATCCCCACCAAACCCAAACCAAACGAATCCCAAACCCAAACCAAACGAATCCCAAACCCAAACCAAACGAATCCCAAACCCAACCCAACTGATGCAAAGTGAACTCATACATAAGGTAGAGTCTGAGTGCCATTATAACACCATTATGAGGGTTATCATTTCCATTAGTTTTAGTTTAAGTTAGCAGCCAGTTACATACCTTCTCTTTTCTTCATTCCTGGGTGAGAAAATATAACATGCGTATGACCCATTAAAAAGTAAGAATCCAGGGTCCCTCTTGGCCAGTCGAGACAAAACGTTCAATAACTCTCTCTCTCTTTCTTTCACACACACACACACACACACACACACACACACACACACACACACACACACACACACACACGGAAGAACATAACACAAAGACGTAAAATACATAATATGGTCCTTATAAAAAAGCCTGAGGGGTAATACAGAGCTAAGCCACTGTAAATGAATGTGGATAAGGAACTGGGTATCACTATAGTAGCTAAGGTCGATATTACAGTGATAATAGATAGGGATTTTCTCCTTCAGTAGCGATGATGAGGAGGGAGTGAACTATGGGTGATGGGGGATGGGGTTATGGGGATGTATGTTGTAGCAATACCATTTCTACTTGATTTTATTTGTCCCTAGAGTGTGTTAACCTTCTACCAGAGAACCTTGTTTATAGGTGTGTTATGGGTGGGGGGGGGGGGGGGTGGTGGGTGGGTGGTGGGGGGTGGGGGGGTGAGGGTGGGTGGGGGGTGAGGGTGGGTGGTGGTGGGTGGTGGGTGGTGGTGTGGGTAGGGGTGAAGGAGTCGGTAGTTGGCAGGTAGTTGAAGTGGTAGATAGTGAGTGTTGATGGTGGTAATGGAAGATGGTGGTAGTTGTGGTGAGTGGTTATGGTAGGTAGCGAAGGTTGAATGATGGGATGTAGATGATGGTTCTACTAGATGATGGATAACATGATGGATAACAGAGATGAGTCGCTGGATGAATATTTCTAGATGATGGAAGAGGGCTGATGGATGATGACAGATGGATGATGGATGAATCCTTCTGGATGTCGGAAAGGGTGATTGGGTGCAGGGAACATAATACTTAAGGCTGCCACTCCAAACAAGAAGTGGACCTTGAAGGAGTTTGTGTACTTTGGAGGAGATAGTCTCGATGCGTGTTGCTGCAGCGAGACACAGAGAGAGGAGACTGAGAGGTACTTGAGACATATGGGACGAGACGTTA
>NW_024744839.1:4704555-4707048 GCF_018991925.1 Homarus americanus
GGAATGAAAACGACGTTGTGAATCATAATGTCTCCCACCCCCAGATGGTGTTCAAGGGAAGCAGCACACAGAAAACGGTGAATGATAATGTGACTTTTGTGCTTCTCGTCCCGATCATTATTATTTTTATATAAGTTTAAGATTGTAATTATTTACTTTACGCTACATGTTAATTTGTTTTCGTTACAGTAGAATAAATAAATATATAAATAGCAGGGTTTACAGCCTACACAGCAGAGTACAGCACATACACAGCAGGAGTGTAACTAGAAGCTGTTATAATTGAATGCTGTAATTAAGTTAGGTAATAAATTTAGTTTGGGTAGGTAGGGTAGGTTAGTTAGGTTAGGTTATGGTAGGATAAGATAGGTTAGATTAGTTAAGTTAGTTAGATTAGAGTAGGTTAGATTAGGTTAAGTTAAGTTAAGTTACATTTGGCGTGTTTAATCGTAGGGCAAAAGCAACAGAGGCGAGGGGGGGCTAATCTTCACATGTTCCTCTTCCACTCTTAAGCTCTGGTAAACATTGCGGGCGGTGGGATGACTGTAGGGGGACTAGCGGTGTAAGGGGGTAAGGTGGGGTGGGGGTAGGTGTGTGGTGGGATGGGGGTGGTGGTGGGGTAGGGTGGGGTTGATCACTGAACATTCTTATTGGATGATACAGTTATGGTGAGGCTGGATCATATTACAGCTGGTTACACACTCTACTGGCCAGTGGTAATAGACCTTCAGTGTGCTTTACGGCCACACACCTCAACCTATTGTAGCTCTGGCAATACTTACATCTTTTTTCACCATTTTTTTTTTCTCTCTCTCAATGGTATTTACGGCCATACTCCTCAACCTATTGTAGCTCTGGCAACACTTTTTTTTTATTATTTTCTCTCTATAGAAATAAATAACATAACCTGTCTTCCTTCTTCGTTGCCCAGATATACCCGGTGGCTTCTTCCTCATGCCAAAAAAAATTGAATACTTATTGAATGAAACAACTTTTAAGAACTAAAACTAAGCATTTAAGTAACACCTGGTGTCTTGAGATTGCGTCAGATAGCCCTATGATAGTCATATTTTTCCCGGATTGTTTGTGCGGCGTTGCCAGGCGTAGGGTCATAACTGCACACTTGTAGTTAACACAACGTCTTGGGAGTCCCTAGTGTGTGTGTGTGTGTGTGTGTGTGTGTGTGTGTGTGTGTGTGTGTGTATTAGTATCAATTGGCCCACTTTAAACCCAATATTTGATCAACGCTTATCGCCTAATACCACTACAGGAGCTACGATTGTTTACCTGGCATGGGGAGACGCTGGGGTGAGAGAGGGCAAGGAGAGGGGTAGAATGAGAGGGGGGGAGGGTGTTGAGAGAGGACAAGGAGCCGGAGGGGAGGAAAGGGTGAGATCCTGAGGAGAGAGAGAGAACTAAGAAGAGGAGACAAGAGGTAGAAGGAGGAGAGGCGAGAATGAGGGGAGGAAAGGATGAGGTGAGTGAAGGGAGATGAGGGTGAGGGGAGGAGAGGGCGAGGGGAGATTAGCAGACTGAAAGATCAGGCCGCACCTCGATTATGCTGGTCAGTTCTGGTGCCCTTATTATAGAATGGGTATCAATTCACTAGAGTCGGTGCAGCGAAGAATGACGAAAATGATTCCGGGACTTAGAAACCTTCCATATCAAGATAGATTAAAGAAACTAAAGTTGCATTCCCTAGAAAGACGAAGAGTGCGGGGAGATATGATAGAAGTATTTAAGTGGGTGAAAGGAATCAATAAAGGAGATATAGTTAAGTTCTTATAATATCCAAGCAGGATAGGACTCGTAGCAACGGATTTCAGTTGGATACGTTTAGGTTTAAGAGGGAGATAGGAAGGAACTGGTTCACAAATAGGGTGGTGGACGAGTGGAACAAGCTTAGCAACTCTGTAGTAAGATTTAAAGGAGGCTAGATAGATTCATGGATGACAGAGAGTGGTTCTAACTCTAGACAGGAGCTACCATGCACAAGCCAACCGGCCTATTGCAGACTCCTTATGTTCTTACGTTCTTATCAGGCCAGTGGGCGTGGGGAGCAGAAAGGTGTTGGAAGGAAAGAAAGAGAAAAGTGAGGTGGATTAGATGAGGGGAAAGATGGGGTGAGGGGGAAGCGAGATGAGGATGGGTGAGTGTGGGGAAGAGTGAGGAGTAAAGGAGATGAGGAGGAGAAGGAAGTATTGTCAGCTCAGCCACAAGAGGACACAGAAGGGGTGGAGAGGCGGTCACCCCTCCCACACTGATCTACAAGAGTCATTCCAGCTGTGACACTGAAAAATTTATCGCAGGTTAAATGGGGCCAGTCCTAACGGGCCCCAACCTTCCCTGACCTGAACTGACCTTACCTGACTTGACCTACCCTAAATTACCCTGACCTGGCCTTACCTATCCTGACCTGGCCTTACCTACCCTGACCTTATTTGACCTATCCGGACCTGATCTGACTTGACCTACCCTGACCTCACCTGACTG
>NW_024744839.1:4707147-4722147 GCF_018991925.1 Homarus americanus
ATATATATATATATATATATATATATATATATATATATATATATATATATATATATATATATATATATATATATATGTGTGTGTTTGTGTGTGTGTGTGTGTGTGTGTGTGTGTGTGTGTGTGTATGTAGTAGTGATGATGATGTGTGTGTGTTTGTTTGTGTGTGAGTCACAGACGGAAGTATTAGGTAATGGTCAATGATTTTTATATTTGCAAATCTTTCGTCGCTTTTATCACGTTACTGGCCTAGAACGAGGAGACTGAGACACGTATAAATGTACATAAAACACACACAAACGTACGAAGAACAAAATAAACACACGGGTCCCCATGACCACGTGAGGTCCTTCATAGCAACACCCAAGGACGAATTACTGCACCACGTGAACACCACCACCTGGGTGTCTCCGACCAGCCCAGGCCCGGGCCATCAACTGTAAACTATAATAATTTGTATGTTCAATTCATGTTCCTTTTCCTTTCAGTAATGAAAGCGTTTGTTAAACGACACACCCACCCCATTGTCTTTGTAATAAGTCATTTCTGTCCAATGTATATTTTCAGCCTTCGGGCTGCCGATTTTCAATAAACCGTTAATTGTTATTATCATTTATTATTATTAAACAGTTTAGTTATACTGGACGTTGTCATGGAGCGCGAGAGGTTAAGCTTCGGTACACTACTTTGGGTGTCCTCCCAAGATTTCGTTTGTCTATTTGTCAGCTGTGTATATATGTAGCTGTCTGTCTGTCTGTCTGTCTGTCTCTCAACTTATATAGCATTATCGAAAAAGGCATTATTTTAAATGTCGGATCTGGCAGTTTCATATTTTTGCTATATAACTTTCAACTAGATTCGTGGGATAGAAATGCTCGTACGTATACAAATAAAATATAGATAAAACCTTAAACATAGAAACATGACTAAATAATTGTTGGGGTAGTCTGTGTTGTTATTAAAAAATTACCCATAAAAAGCGTCAAGAGGATATTCCATTTATTTATACTGTACACACACACACACACACACATATATATCTCTAATATATATATATATATATATATATATATATATATATATATATATATATATATATATATATATATATATATATATATATATATATATATATAAATTAGAGATAGAAGCCTTTGTGGTGGGGACTGTGGGTAGTTTCATGGTAGCTGTAGTTATTATTTCCTCTGTTAACGAGCTACCTTGGTTAAATTGCCGTCAGCACTCGGATTAGTTAACTAACCTAACAGAACTGCTAGGAAGTCTCTCTTATTGGTCAACTAACTCAACTTGGTCTGTTACGTGACTTAATTGTCGGAGGACGCTGTAATTGGTTAACCACGTGATGTTATTTCTGGCCTTGGTGTCATACGGGATGGCTTATCCACATGATACTGTCAACAAGATATATTGATATATACATGGATTTTCTGTGCACTTGTAAAATTACCAACAGTCTCATTTAACCTGTTCGCCTTACAGTAAATATCGGATATGTTGAACCTGTTTCTATATCAATGTCACATGTGAGCCAATATACATGGAGAGTCTATCCAACATTTACCTCTCAAGTGGTAAAGAATATAGAACAGTGAAGATATATCAAGTGAGAAACTATAGTATTGTAGGTGCACAGGGACTTATTGATCACCTCTGGCCTGATGTAGTAGTCTCTCTTCTTCACCTCCTTATTTCGTTATGTATTCTCTCTCTCTCTCTCTCTCTCCTCCCTATTTCGTTATATCGTATTCTCTCTCTCTCTCTCTCTCTCTCTCTCCTCTCTCTCTCTCTCTCTCTCTCTCTATTTCGTTATAGTGTATTCTCTGTCTGTCTGTCTCTGTATGTCTGTCTGTCCTCTGTCTGTCTGTCTGTTTCTGTTTGCCTGTGTCTCTCCTCTCTGTTTATTTCCATGGTAACTTCAACGTTGAATGTCGCATTATTAAGATATAAGAATTTATACACATACACCTTACGTTGATCTCAGGTAAGAAGTTCAAATATTAAACTATTCGAGATTAAGTGAATGTAAACACCTCTTAACAAAACATTCACAGGCTGGTGGTAAGACTAAAAGACATTCTCTCCTACATGGCTAGTTGGTGACCTTTAAGCCTTGGTAAAATACTCGCATATATAAAACTCGGTGTCTGTCTGTCTGTCTGTCTGTCTGTCTGTCTGTCTGTCTGTCTGTGTCCTCGGGAGGTTGGTTGAATGGAGTAATTATTTAAAAGGATCACCTAGAAGATTAGACTTATTTTACCTGAAGATTAGACACCATACCTTATTTTACCTGAAGATTAGACACCATACCTTAGTTCACCTGAAGATTAGAACCTCATACCTTATTTTACCTGAAGATTAGACACCATACCTTATTTTACCTGAAGATTAGACACCATGCCTTATTTTACCTGAAGATTAGACACCATACCTTATTTTACCTGCTGAAGATTAGACACCATACCTTATTTTACCTGAAGATTAGCACACCATATACCTTATTTTACCTGAAAATTAAACACCATACCTTATTTCACCTGAAAATTAGACACCATACCTTATTTTACCTGAAGATTAGACACCATACCTTATTTTTGACCTATTTAACCTGATGATTAGACACCATATTTCACCTGAAGATTAGACACCATACCTTCCTGACACTACCTTATTTTACCTGAAGATTAGACACCATACCTTATTTCACCTTATTTCACCTGAAGATTAGACACCATACCTTATTTCACCTGAAGATTAGACACCATACCTTATTTTACCTAAAGATTAGACACCATACCTTATTTTACCTGAAGATTAGACACCATGCCTTATTTCACCTGAAGATTAGACACCATACCTTATTTCACCTGAAGATTAAACACCATACCTTATTTCACCTGAAAATTAACCATCTTAACATTACCCTAACCTAACCTAACCTAAGATAGCCTAAGATAACCTAACTTAACCAAATCTAATCTAATTTAAGCTAATCTACATTAACCTAACCTAACCACCTAATTAATGTTAGGGTGGTTAATCTTTAGGTGAAATAAGCTTGAATGTCTAATGATCAGTTACTCCCCTTTAACATATAAACAACCGAGGCAGAGACAAAACAATAATCGGTCAAACAATATCACCTCAACGTCCCCTCACCAAAAGGTCACACGAATAAAGTAATCATTGTGACCTTTGACCCCGTGAGAAGTGGTCAAAAATCAAGACAGATGTGGTTTATTGTGTGACACCTGCTGACACCTGCACTGAGATACCTTTTATAAGCTCTATGTTGTATATTAGTAACGTTGTGGCTAAACAATGAGAAAAAATAAAACAATTTCACCTCTATAGAATGATTGAAAAATGCATAAATTTAATTTTCTTTCTGAGTGAGGTATTCAGTAAGGTAGAGTTTAGGTTAGGTTAGGTTAGGTTAGGTTAGGTTAGGTTAGGTTAGGTTAGGTTAGGTTAGGTTAGGTTAGGTTAGCTTAGGTTAGGTTAGGTTAGGTTAGGTTAGGTTAGGTTAGGTTAGGTTAGGTTAGAGGTCTGGTCTGGTCTGGTCTGGTTAGGTTGTTACCCATGTCAGGGAGAGGAAACGGTGACAGATCGAAGCCGGGTATTTTTTTCAAGTTATACAAGTAATAATATTAACAATAGTAATGATCCTACCATTATGATAATGTCATTGTTAATAACACTAATAATTATAATAACAAATACTAACGATGGCGTCCCTTGGGCCTAATTAATATTCACGTTCCAATTGAGTCGAAACACATATCACCTGTGCCCTGTCAGGTGTGTTATAATATCTCTCTCTCTCTCTCTCTCTCTCTCTCTCCTCTCTCTCTCTCTCTCTCTCTCTCTCTCTCCAGGAATCAAACTGAATAAGTTAATACAATATATTCCAGTATATACAACACCCTGATACCCCGCCCGTTTCACCAGTTTCCTTTACACTCAGTCATAAATAATCAGTACAGTACAAAGAGCCGTGAGTTACTTCTATTATGTCCCCCGGGTAGTAGAAGAGGTGAGAGAGGGGGTGAAAGAAATGAAATAAGGGGAGAAAGAGAGAATTGAGTAGTAGATATGAGGAAGGAATAACAATTAAAGTTCACTAACTGAAAATGTAGAAAATTGAGAGAGGGGGTGACTGGGTGAGCGTTGTGGATGAATGGCACTAGGTGTGTGTGTGTGTGTGTTGGTGGCTAGAGGTGAAGGTGTGTGTGATCCTGAAGTGTAGCAGGAGAGATTTACAGCAGTGAGGAGGACATTAGAGGACTCTCTCTCTCTCTCTCTCTCTCTCCCTCTCTCTCTCTCTCTCTCTCCCTCTCTCTTCTCTCTCTCTCTCTCTCTCTCTCTCTCTCTCTCTCTCTCTCGCATCATATATACACGCCATCTGTTTCTGTGGGGAGAGAAGGGATTCAAAGGACTCCCCACTCTCCTCCCTTAACTCCCCTCCCTTCTCCCCTCTCTTCTACCCTCCCCCCTCCTCCTAACTCCCCACTCACCACTCTCGTCTCTCCCCTCTCCCCACTCCCCATGAGAAATGTAGGGACACACACACCCACTCCATCACCCGCCTAGCAAAACCACTCCCCCTTCATCACCCAGGGAGGCGATCTAGCTTTTATCCCGTGTGTCTGGGAAGAGGGTGGAGGTGGACTGAGGGCAGTAGAGACAGAGAGACAGAGACAGAGACAGAGAAGACAGACAGAGACAGAGACAGAGACACTTATATATATTCCATCAGGTAATATTCCATACATACAAAGTGTCTCTCAGTGACTCTTAATAAGAAATGCAGTGTTGGTATAGGATTTCGGTAATGGCATTATCCGAATCAAATACGACTTATGTACTTTAAGCGAACAGGAGTGAGTGAGAGAGTGAGAGAGTGGGTGAGTGAGAGAGTGAGTGAGTGAGTGAGAGAGTGAGTGAGTGAGTGAGTGAGTGAGAGAGTGAGTGAGTGGGTTAGGTTAGGTTGCGTTAGGTTAGGTCCATTCCCGTTCCCTTCCACTCGCTCCTGTTCCTTCTCCCTTCCTGTTGGCTCCCCTCCCTCCCTCCCTCCCTCCCTCCCTCCCTCTCTCTCTCTCTCTCTCTCTCTCTCTCTCTCTCTCTCTCTCTCTCTCTCTCTCTCTCTCTCTCTCCTCTCTCTCTCCCTCCCTCTCTCCTCTCCTCCTCTTAAAACAAAACGAAAACAAACCTAAAACAGTAAGATATTAAACATTAACATAACCAAACAAGGTAACAGACACAAACACACAAGATAAACATACAAGCAGAAAGTCTCACAGGAAATGAATACAGAGGAAGAAGCACACACAATATTACATGACATTAAAAGACAATTTATACACAGACGTCCTAGCCATACAGACAAGCATACAGACTTACAATACATTCTTGACACACACACACACACACACACACACACACACACACACACACACACATTTGATGGCAGATAGAACCTTCAACCACAACGACTGCCACGACCACTACCACCGTCTGCCACCACCACCACCATCCTAATAAAAATGATTGACTGAATGGGTATAATTCAGAGGTGGATGATGGCAGAAGAGAGAGAGAGAGAGAGAGGAAAGAAAAAAGGAACCCCAGAAAAGGAAATACGGAAGGATAGAGTGAATAACGTACGAGAATTAAGGAACAGAGGAAATGTGTACGTGAATAAGAGGATAGCATGGTGTCCTATAGAGACTTAAGGAAGGACGTGTTGCTGTTTACTGATGATGTGTTAAGTGAAGTCAAAGATGTCAACGAAATAGATGATAGAAAACAATAGCAAAACAAGAGAATAGAAAGATAAAAGAGAATATTTGTTTTTGATTTTGAGAAAAGATAAAAGGAAAACTTGTATAGATATTCACTACATACAAGTGGGGAGAGAAGGATGATGGCTCATAAGACATAGGAGCCACATAGAGTCCTTCCTCCCTTGTCTGTTCTTGGCATACGAGTGGGACGTTCAGTGTGAGCTGTGGACGTGACCGGCAGACTGAACGTAAAGGGAAATGAACGTGAAGGGAGGAACGGAGGCAAGGGAGATGGGAAAGTTGGGATGAGGAATTGGAAAAAAAAAATGTATTGGTTATAAAAGAAGGAGAGTAGAGAGGGAGAGGGGGAGGGGGAAGCAACGAGAAGGGAAAGAGAGATAGAGAGAGACAGAAAATTATTTGAAATTAATCTAATAGTGTCACCAGCAGCTAGGGAGGGGGGGTGAAGGGAGACATTTACTAAGGCAACTATTTATTCTCTCTCTCTCTCTCTCTCTCTCTCTCTCTCTCTCTCTCTCTCTGTAAAATAACTCAGATTGAAACTGGTATATGATTGGTCTCTCTGACTTTGCTTTGCTTTTTAATAATTCCAAGTTGTTACCATAGTTAATTTTATTGTCACGTTCATCTCTATTGAAGAGTTCGGTATATTAAAAAAAGGATTTGGTTGCAGCCATCAGTGAGGTACAAACATGTGTGCGTGTGTGTGTGTATGTATGTATGCGTGTGTGTGTGTGTGTGTGTGAAATAAATAAAAAAATAATAGCATCACTAATTGAATGGTACCTTCATCATGAACGTACAGAAAAATATTAATTATCTCGCATATCAACAGTACTGTACACCTCGGTATGTTTAGTTCAAGTCCCCCCTCATCCTCTTGGCAAATTTCTGGGTACGCCACTGACCTAATTTAACCTCAACTTACCTAACCCCTTTGAGTAATAAAACAACATGAAAAACGATAATTAAAACTTTTCGAACAATGACACGATCCCCAGAGCACGATGTTTTAACTCTTTGAAGACGAGAACAACTGACTTAGAGTACGACAAGAGTTCAGACACTGTACTCAAAGGTTTAAGACACCGTACTCAAGGGGTTAAGACACCGTACTCAAGGGGTTAAAACACCATACTCAAGGGGGTTAAGAAACCGTACTCAAGGGGTTAGGACACGATACTCAGACACCATACTCAAGGGGTATGGACACAGTACTCAAGACACTATAGTCAAGGGGTTTTGACACAGTATTCAAGACACCATAATCAAGAGGCTTAGACACCATACTCAAGAAGCTAAAACACCATACTCAAGAAGCTTAAACACCATATTCAAGAAGCTAAAACACCATACTCAAGAAACTAAATCACCATACTCAAGAAACTAGATCACCATACTCAATAGCTAAAGATCACACAAAAGAGATTAATAAAATAAAATACTCCCAAACTAAAGATGTGATTCAGTCTCTTATGGCAGCCAGCAGGGACACGTTCTGGTCGTTGCTAAACTTTGTATAATACTCACTTACCTACAGCGAGAGGGAGTGAGAGACTTGGGGTATCTCTCTGCTGGTGTTGTGAGGCCTCGGGGAGTTGATATGATAGATCCTGCCAGTTCGTGTCCAGCATGAAGATGAATCGCTTGTGTTCCGATCCCTCTCACTTCTGTCTTGTGTCTAGAGATGGGATGAGGTGGACAGGTCTCTCTCTCTCTCGCTCTCGCTCTCGTGTGTGTGTGTGTGTGTGTGTGTGTGTGTGTGTGTGTGTGTGTGTGTGTGTGTATGTCGTCTAGCAAAGATATCTAGAGTCTTGTTGCTGATATATCTAGTGCATTGATGTGGTGAGAGATGCGTGCTTAAAACTTCTGTTTTACTCTCTCTCTCTCTCTCTCTCTCTCTCTCTCTCTCTCTCTCTCTCTCTCTCTCTCTCTCTCTCTCTCTCTCTCTCTCTCTCTCTCTCTCTCTCTCTCTCTCTCAAGCCTCTCCCAACACGTTCACTCCTTCAGTAGTGTCACGTCCACCTACCTGTGCCTCCTCCAGCCCCTCTCTCTCCCCTCTCCTTCCCCCCCTCTCTACCTCCCTCTCAGCCTCTATCCCTCTTTCAACTGGCACAAGTTTCCTTCACATCAAGTGGCTGTGTGTTCTTCAGTCTCATTACTGTTTTCTCTTCCTTCGTTCTTCCTTTCCCCCTCCTTCTCCTCCTTCCCTCCTCCTTCTCCTCCTTCCCTCCTCCTCCTCCTCCTTCCTTTGCTCTGTCAATTTTGTCTTTTTCGTCTCCTTTCGCAATATGTCTTGTTTCACTTTATTCCTTTCTCTCTCCTCATCTTTCCTCCTCCTTACCCCGTCCTCCTCCTTGCCCCGTCCTCCTCTTTGCCCCGTCCTCCTCCTTACCCCGTCCTCCTCCTCTTCGCCCTCCTAGTGTCTCTGATCATTCTCTTCGTCTCGACTTTTCTTCCTTTCCAGCCAGTAGTGTGTGTGTGTGTGTGTGTGTGTGTGTGTGGAGGCCGTCAGCACTACTGCGACAGGAGAACGACTGGTGTCACTCTCCCTGACAGACACACGTTCACCCTCCAGTACCATATTACTCTCCTCTCTCTCTCTCTCTCTCTCTCTCTCTCTCTCTCTCTCTCTCTCACACACACACACACGCAATGCTATAATAACTCACAGAAGCTAAGGAGGATGTTGGCTTTTCATCAGTATCATTACTTTTCGCAATAGAGGGAAATTGATTCGAGTCTATGTATTATATAGTTAGTATGATGCAATTACCTGGATTGTTACTGCCAGCGCTTTTGATACTCCTATGATGAAGATAGAGACTAATTACTTACTTGTTTACTGTACTGTACCTGACACTAGTGATTACTTTGTTGAATGGTATCTGTCTGTCTGTCTGTCTGTCTATCTGTCTGTCTGTCTATCTGTCTGCCCGTCCATGTTCGAATCTATCTAATCAGTCCTATCTATCTATCTTATTTATCTACTGTTGCCTCCCAGGGCCTGAGAGTAAGGAGTGGGAGGCCTCACTAGCTGTGTGGTGTTGGCTGACAAGAGACCAACGTAGTGAACATCGTGTGAGAGAGAGAGAGAGAGAGAGAGAGAGAGAGAGAGAGAGAGAGAGAGAGAGCTTATTCTGATACCAACTTAATTTTAATTCACATCCGGGGAAATGCGCCCGGAAAACAATCACTTGAGGATATGAAATTTGGGCACGAAAGATCACCCTCTAAAAAAAAATGTTTTCCGAACGCATATCCCGGAAGACGATATTTTGAGGGATGTGAATTTTTTTGGGGGTCTGACATACAGTGTGAAGTTGGACAAAATTTAACACATAACCCTCTTCAACACACAGCCCTCCTACAACACACAGCCACTCCTCAACTTTATAACCCTCTTCAACACACAATATCCTCAACACCACAGCCACTCATCAACACCTTAGCCACTATTCCCAACACCATGCTCCTCAACACCAGCCGCCATCCCTCTTTCGCCCACTCCTCCAACACCTCAACCACTCTTCCAACACCACAGCCACTCCTCCAACACCACAGCCCAACACCTCAACCACTCTTCCAACACCACAGCCACTCCTCCAACACCACAGCCACTCCTCCAACACCACAGCCACTCCTCCAACACCACAGCCACTCCTCCAACACCACAGCCACTCCTCCAACACCCGAAGGATGAGTGGCAGTGTTAACGTGGAGATCGGCAACAAATTCTGTATAATACTGTAGCTTCCCTCCCGAACAGACTGTATAAGGTAATTGTTTAGAATGGAACTGCTCCCTCACTCTTCACCCTCCTCACCCACCGTCTCACCCATCCCTCACCTACCCCTCACCCACCCCTCATCCCCCCCCTCACCCACCTCACATCCACCTATAACACTCCTTCGCCCCCTCCACTCTTAACCTGACCAGTATAGTAACACTAAATAAAGCATAACACATGAATCATTTCCGTCTTGTCTAAATACATTTATCAGTTTAAAACAAATTCATTTTGTTAGTGAGAAAAAGGTTTATTTTGTTATAAATATTGAGGTCCAACCATTATTTATTTTATCCCACTACATCTAAAAAGTTTAATATACTAAATTATTAACTATAAAACCTGAAATGTTTAATAAATAAAAAGGGTCAATTTAATACGAGAATTTAATACGAGTTACAAGACATATTAAAGCAAATAATAACAACAATCACCGCCTCTCCCACCACCGCCTCCTCCTCCTCCGTACATTGTCTCTTTCGTCAATGTTGAAGATTGTTCTTTCGAATATTAATACACGTCTACAGATACTAGCAAAAACAAGTACTGTACTAGGAAACAGCGCCATCTATCAGCTCTCAGCCACACGAGTAGAGCCACGGTGCCACATGAACAAGGGAGGCACTGTAGAGGGTAACATCATACCTGGAGGCCACTGTACTGTACCTGTTAATGCTTCAATTGGCTCTCCAGGATGGTATTGACTTGACCAGGCACGACGTGTGAGGGGGCGGGCGGGCGGGTGGGTCAGGGCTGAGGGTACTTGTGGTGTGCTCTTAGGTTCACTACACACGTCTTACCCCCTCTTTGACATCACTTGTAAGTTGTGCAATTTTTTAAAGAGAGGAGTAACTGATGTTGTTTTTGTTTTGTTAATGTTTTTTTTTCGTGTTTGTTGATGTTTCCTGTGTTGACGTTCTGTGTTTGTTGATTGTGTTTGTTTTAGTGTGTTTATGAGTATTTAGTGATAAACTTGCTGAATATTTTGCCAGTGTTGCTTTATTAAATGTCCTCGTTGTAATTGTCAGTAGCTGGATGTTATTGTTTCCTCAAGGGGCCAGGACGTGCGGTGGGGTCCTCCTTCAGCGCCTGTTAGTGAGCCTGAGGCGTGGGTATCTGTCATTTCTCCTCATTCACCACCTGAGGAAAAAAAACAGATCTACTCCGTCAAGTCTTACCAACAGACTTTAATACAATTCTCTAACATCAGTTGAGTCACTCATAGAGATTTAATCCTAACCTAACCTAACCTAACCTAACCTAACCTAACCTAACCTAATCTAACCTAACCTAACCTAACCTAACCTAACCTAACCTAACCTAACCTAACCTAACCTAACCTAACCAACCTTTAATAGGGAAAATTCTTATGTGTATAAAATCTTTGGCCTCCACAGTCATAGCACTCTGGCAAGGCTTCCCCGGACGACTAGGAAGCTTTGGTGGGATTACCGGGCTGATCCCAGAGCCTCTCTCGGATTATTCCCAGGCACCAACACTCTGATAAATGTACCCCGAGTAACGCCGCCAACCATATGCTCAGTTTATCGTCGTTACTGCCACCTATATCATCCCTTTACATTATGCTGGGTAATGAAGCTCTTTTATTTGGTCTACTGTCTCTCTGAGTTGTAGACGGGAGGAGAGGGGTTAGGTTAGGTTAGGTTAGGTTAGGTTAGGTTAGGTTAGGTTAGGTTAGGTTAGGTTAGGTTAGGTTAGGTTAGGTTAGGTTAAGTTAAGTTAGGTTAAGTTAGGTGTTTGTTTTGGTTCATTATATTGCTACGTGTTGCTTCTGATCTGCCCGTCACGATGCCACTGTATTGTTCTGCTACATTACGAATTGATACTACGTAATCACCTACAAGTATGACAACAACAACAACAGCAGCAGCAGTTTCCAGGTAGACAGCCTTGATATCTACCGAGAAGTAACCTCCGCCATCCCTCCACCACCACCACCACCCTCTCAACCCACCACCTCCACCACCCTCTCAGTACACACACACACGCTCTTACCGTTCATTATAGAGAGGTCGTTCATCAGACAGTCTCTCCCCTCTTATTTGTATTATTCATCACCGTTTCTAGAAAGTTTATCGTGGTGGGGGCGGGAGGGGGGGGAGGGGGGTAATAGTCGCAACTCTCTTTTATTATCAGCTGGATATCTTGAGAGAGAGAGAGAGAGAGAGATATCTGTGATTTTAACTGCTCAAGGTCCACGTGATCCCAGGCTATGGTACTTGTCCGACTCCTTTGATGTTGTGTTTATCCCAGGTCGACCCCGTGACTCTCCCGCCCACACTATATTGTTTCTATTGTCAGCTCATCATTATAACCGATATGATGATGACAGACACAGAGGAAAATATGTCGTGTAGGAAAGAGAAATATGACTCATTATATTTCTCTCTCAAGAAAAAAATAATGATGGAGTGATATTGCTGGTGAATGAGTTATCAATATTCTTTTGTAATGTAAAGAAGTCAATGTGTCTTGTGTCGATGTTTTATGAGATGAATCAACAAACAAATAAGGTCAGGGGCGGGTGACATATTTGTTGGGTAGTTTATGTCATTAAGTTATTTGTTTATACAGTACATGACAGTGACACAGGTCGTCGTTAATCTATGTCACGTGCAGGGCTGCTCATCGATTTGTGTTGGCATGAATAACTATCTAGACGGAGACTCACTAGACCATTACATCCAGTCAGTCAGCCAGCACCTGTGGGCGGACGGATGATGCGCCGCTGTGTTGAATGTATTATAAATATGGCAGCTATAGATCAGCGGGGGAGAATAATATCAGGTACAAAGCTGTGATGGGATGATGTTTTGTGTGAGTTCGTGAGTGAAATAAAAAATATATTCCAAACTAAATCACAAACCTCTTTGGATTCATTCTATATAAAAATTCCTAAAACGGAAAGTTAAAACCTGAAAATATCAATCATCCAAATTCACACAGTTAACATAAAGACAACACTACTTAACACAAATAATTACACACGGATGACAAACTACATTACATAGCAGAGTAAAGCGGGAGGACTGAACTGGCTGCAGGGGAGTGAGAAGCGACTCTTTGTGTGAGCCAGGCATGTGGTCAGGTGCCGGTGGTAAGGATTGAGAAGGTTAACTGGCTTACAGTGTGATCGTGTGCCTGGTCATGTCCTCTAATAACTTAATATGTTGGTTTACACAATAGTTCACCTGCGTCAATTGATCGACTCTGGTCTTGAGATCCTCAGGTGTCGTTTAGTTTGACATACATAGATACATACATACATACATACATACATACATACATACATACATACATACATACATCAACTGAATGTTTATCTTTATTATATTTACTAGCAGAAACGCGGCCCTCCGGGCGGCTCACTTGCTAGGCCACGGTAGGACGCCACCCTCCTGGAGGCTCCACATTGTCTCACTGTTCAGTCCCCAAAACTTCTTCTTCCATCAATAATTCATTAACGGTGTATGTAAGTTCCACCATGTTTTTCACTACAAAGGTACAGCAAAGTATATTTTTTTAGCATTAAACTGTTATTATTTTATTGTCTAATCATCACTTCATATAACACCACCCATCATCACTACATATAACATCATCCATCATCACTACATATAACACCATCCATCATCACTACATATAACATCATCCATCATCACTACATATAACAACATTAAACATCACTACATATAACATCATCCATCATCACTACATATAACACCATCCATCATCACTACATATAACACCATCCATCATCACTACATATAACACCATCCATCATCACTACATATAACACCATCCATCATTACTCCAGATCGGTAAAGTAGTTTCCAAGATTCTCGTGCGGACACACAAACAGACAGACAGAATTCTTTGTTTTATATAGTAATATGGATAAACATTGGTCACTCGCATATATTTTTAGTAGTATTAATATTTTAATTTCCATTGTTTGTCGTAATTTTTCTTTGTGTTGATTGTATAAATTTTAGTAATTAATATTTTCAGGTTTTAGTGTTCAGTTTTATCATTGTGTAACGGTCTTAGGTAATGTATTATGTATCCACTGATGCATTAATTTAATACATGGTATACATTTACAGTATTCATATCGATGCTGTTGTATTTTATTTTATATATCTTATGTCTGATGATGGCAAGAGATAATTAATTTTTTTTATTGAATACATGTGTGTGTGTGTGTGTGTGTGTGTGTGTGTGTGTGTGTGTGTGTGTGTGTGTGTGTGTGTGTGTGTGTGTGTGTGTGTGTGTGTGTGTGAAGCTGAAGGATGACGATAAGGGACGATAAGGGACGATAAACCAGATGGAAATATTAGGGACCTGTTGGTGTACTTGTTTCTTTGTCTGTCTGTCTGTAAGAAACAAAGTACAGAGAGATAACAAAACAAGCGAAAGCAAAATACCTAAAAAAGAAAAGACTAAGACAAAATAAAATCCCCTCAAAACAACTCTGCCAGCACCTAAAATCCCACAAACACAGCCAAAACCTGAAAGAAAATTGTAACATGTAAATTATTAATACTGTAAATCTGTCGTCATTCACCTGAACTAAATTATACGATGGTTGTGTTGGACTATATCTTTCGTCCAATCGTCATATTGTTTACCATTGTGTTTTATACTGTTTATGTACACACACACTCTCTCTCTCTCTCTCTCTCTCTCTCTCTCTCTCTCTCTCTCTGCTCGTAACAAGGCTAATAAAGTACTTGGGTTCATACAAAGGAGTGTTAGTTACAAGACTAGCGAGGTCATCTTACGATTATATCTTGCGCTTGTGAGACCTCACCTGGATTACGCAGTTCAGTTCTGGTCACCGTATTACAGAATGGATAGAGAATTCTTGGTAAGAACTCAGAGGAGAATGACAAGACTAATCCCGGGCATTAGGAACCTTGAGTATAGAGACATCTTAATCTGCACTCCCTCGAGAGACGTAGAGTGAGGGGCGACCTGATAGAGGTGTTTAAATGGAAGTCAGGGCTAAACAAAGGGGACATTACAAAGGTACTCAAACTATCCACCCAGGAGCGAACTCGTAACAATAGTTTTAAATTAGACAAATTTAGATTTAGGCGCGAAATAGGTAAACACTGGTTTGATAACAGAGTAGTGGATGAATGGAACAAGTTACCAAATATCATCATTAACTCGAATACGCTGAATAGCTTCAAACATAGGTTGGATGCTTATATGAGCAATAGGGGTTGGGTGTAAATGGGAATGCCCAGTTTGGGCCAATAGGTCCGCTGCAGTATCCTCCATTCTGATGTTCTTATGTTCTCTCTCTCTCTCTCTCTCTCTCTCTCTCTCTCTCTCTCTCTCTCTCTCTTTCTAGACACA
>NW_024744839.1:4724647-4744647 GCF_018991925.1 Homarus americanus
CTTGACTTCGTATTTGTCTGTCTCACCTGTAGCGAGACCCTCCAGCTGACTACATCATCCAGGCGGACACACACACACACACACACACACACACACACACACACACACACACACACACACACACACATCCAACACTCTTATTGCAAGGCTGTTGTTACCACCCCCATGACGATTTAAATTAGGAACCGAATTACTACCGTGTTGCAGTGTTGATTTGGGTCTTTGAGTTAAAACCTGGATTTTTTTTCCCTCCTGCCACACCTGTAATCAACTGGCCAGGGTAATGAGGTGCTGGTGTTGACTCCTCCTTCACACACAGTAATGTTTTCAGTCGTCAGTCATAAAGCAGCGTACAGGACCTGAGGGCCTGTGTTGGCTCAGTGTGGCCTGTCATTATGTTCCCGTCTCTCCTGTTTCATTTTAATATTGTTATTGTTGATATTTTTATACTACTACTACTACTACTGCTACAACTACGACTGCTGCGGCTGTTACTATTACTATTAATTCGAGAACAACATGAAAACAAAAATTAGTGCAAAATCACGCCCAAATTTAGCAAGTGTTTCCATGGTAACATTTTGTGTAATGATAACATGTGGGGATTTCTCTGGTTCAATGAAAACGATGATAGGAAACAGTTTTTAGCGGTGACTAAACTAATTTATAGACAGCGTCATCATTTGGATTTGTAACTGGCCATGGTAAAGGTTCGCGGGCAGGGTGTGTATCGTCGTGTATGATTTGTTATTATTATTATTTTATTATTATTATTATTATTATTATTATTATTATTATTATTATTAATTTTCAACGAATCTTCATTTTAGCATAAAAATTAATATATATATATATATATATATATATATATATATATATATATATATATATATATATATATATATATATATATATATATATAAGACTTAATTAAAACAAATATTCACACACACACACACACACACACACACACACACACACACACAGCATCATTGATATGATATGCAAAAGGAACTATTGTGGTTTGAACATAAACACTCCCTTCATTTACTTCACCAGTGTTGACGCAGCCCAACAAGCTAAGCTCATTTTCCACTATACGCCAGACGGTCCCCCAGCTTGACACTACCCAGATTACCTACCAGCTCCCTCTCCTACTGAAGTCGTCAGGGGAATAGACAAACTCAGGATCAAGCGCTCCACTACTCCCATTGACTTACCCATGAAGCTCTATAAGGGATTCACCCCGGAACTAGTCTAACCCCTCTGATCCATCATGAATGCCTCTCGGACGATATAAAAGGCTCAGCAGACAGAAAGACTTCATATGTTTCACCAGTGGCGAAGTGAACAAGTTCACAATTTATCAGAACCTATAATATACAAAAATAAATCAGTGTAAACAATTTACACCAGTGGACCCATCGTAATCCAGTGGATTAGCGACCTGACTACCAACCGTGGTGGCCCCGGTTTGAATCCGGCACCCAGAGGTGTAAATTATTTACAAGTTCACAATTATTAACGAGTTACGACCCATCGCCATTACCCCAATACCCAGCCTAGTCTCTGAGGGTTTTGTATTTGACTGAGTTCACGCTGTCATTACAAGAGCTATACATCCTCAGCACCTCAACACCACTCACTCTCTAGTCAACTTTCTTAATTTTATCAACTGCAGCCAAAAGACACACAAGTACCCCGAGGCTGTCACCTACAAAGACTTCACCAAAGGGCTCGACAGAGTCAACCACGACACAATTATCAACAAAGCCATCGACCCTGGGATCCGGTGAAGTCTCATTCCAAATACTTACAGACTTCCTTAATGACTGCCGCCAAGCTGTGCGACTCCAAGAGGCCATTTTCACCTTTCAGACACTCACCCGCGGCGTTCCCCAGGGCACAAGAAGGGGATCTCGGCTTCCTCATCCTCATTAACGATGCCCTGAAGGATACTCCTGTTGCTCCTTGGAAATATGCTGATGACTCCACCAGTGGTATCGTGTGAACAATTCTCCTGATAACAGCGCCCTCCAGAACACCCTGAACAACCCCCCAGAACACCCTGAACAACCAACAGAATGAGCTCACCGTCAATCATGTCACCATTAACTACGACAAGACCACAGTTACGGTCTCTCCTTGAACCAGGTCTCGGCTTTGTCTGTCTCACTGGGCCCCAACACCCTCTATCCAGGCTCCAACACCCTTCATCCAGGCCCCAACACCCTCCATCCAGGCCCCAACACCCTCCATCCAGGCCCCAACACCCTCATCCAGGCTCCCCACCATTCATCCAGGCCCCAACACCCTCCATCCGGGCCCCACCACCCTCTAGGCCCAACCCCCCCCATCAGGCCCCAACACCCTTCATCCAGGCTCCACCACCCTTCATCCAGGCTCCACCACCCTTCACCCCCCAACACCCTCCATCCGGGCCCCACCACCCTCTAGGCCCCAACACCCTTCATCCAGGCCCCAACACCCTTCATCCAGGCTCCACCACATCAATACCTCCCGTTGTCGTCTCCACATTCCTCGTCGTCTGAAGATCCATAAGATTTATTGCATCTAAACTCACCCACGTTTAGAGAGGGTGAAAAAGAGGGTGTGTAAGAGTACTATCTAGTCCTCTTACACACACACACACACACACACACACACACACACACCTCTGCTTCTTGGCATGTAAGAGTACTATCTAGTCCTACACACACACACACACACCTCTGCTTCTTGGTGGAGTAACCATAGTGTACTTATTCTCTCTTTAACCTCTTAACTTTTATCTCTGTTTCTACTCCCTCTTCTCTCGCTATCAATATCCGCTCCCTCTCCTCCCTCTACACTCTCCCTCTTCTCTCCCTCATAGGAAAGGATGAAAGGAAGGGGAGAGACGCATTAGTGTGCTCGGATGGTCATGTTACCTTGAAAGTCATTTTATATACGAGTATTGATCTTTTCAACAATAACAACAACAACGTCGTCATTCATCATCATCATCATCATCATCATCATCATCATCATCATCATCACTATTCATCAATCATGGTCATAACGCAAGATAGACTAGGGTGTTAGGGCGAGGTTGATTAGGTTAGGTTTAGGTTAACCTGAGTTAGCTTAAGTTTGGCTAAGTTAGGTTAATTTAGGATAGATTACGTTTATTTTAGGTTATCTTAGGTGAAGTTTGGTTAGGTTAGGTTCAGCTAAGTTTCGTTGGATTAGGTTAAATGTGGCTAAGTTAGTTTAGATTAAGCTTGGTTCGGTTAGGTTAGGTTAGATTAGATTAGATTAGATTAGGTTAGGTTAACGGTATTGTGGCTCAACCTTAAATAAACTACAGCGTCTAAAATCTTCCCACGTAATCTCTCTAGGGGTTGTCAATCATCACCTGTCATTACCTGAGAAAAATCTTCGTGTGTAGCCAAGACTCACCTGTGCCACTCTACCAAGAAATCGACACAATTATCCACTATTCAATATTACATTCCTCTCCTAGGCAAGAATCTTACCTGGGTCTTTGAAGGTAAATAAATAATGGTAATTCAAGGAGATTAATCAATTTTTCCAGTAGTCATTTTTTTTATCCCTTAGGAATCTAGGGAGAGTAAAAAAAATGCAAGTTGAGATTAATATTTTTTTATTAGCCAAATGAAAATTATCGAACTCACGGAGACCAAAATATCAACAAAGTGAGTTTCTGGTCTCCATTAAAAGGCTTTCAGACGCACGGAGACCAAGATATCAACACAGGCTATCTGACTCACGAAGAGGAAGATATCAACGAATTTAATGAACAATATGAGTTTCTGGCCTCCAATAAAGGGCCTCCTGACGCACGGAGACCAAGATATCAACTGAGTCAGTTCCTGGTCTCTAAACAATGGTCTCCTGACACACGGAGACCAAGATATCAACTAAGTCAGTTCCTGGTCTCCAAACCTTGGTCTCCTGACGCATAGAGACCAAGATATCAACAAAGTGAGTTCCTGGTCTCCAAACAATGACTTCCTGACCCACGGGGTGAGTTCCTGGTCTCCAACAAAGGGCTTCCTGACCCACGGAGACTAAGGTAGCAACAAATTCTAGCAGCTCCATCTCCCTCTTCAACCTCCGCCACGCCACCGCCCGGAGCCCACTGCTGGAGACTGATGGCTTCCTCTGGGTCTCCCACACATGCAAAAATTTTTCGCAACTAGGCAGCGCCCCCGTTGTTTATTGCTCGATATTTTCATATATTATCGAATATGTATTTCGTCCTGACCTGAATTTCAAGAGACATGTTTACCACGAAAGGGTAGTAAAGAGAGAGAGAGAGAAAGAGAGAGAGAGAGGTAGAGGTGGAGAAAGAAAGAAAGAAAGATAAATCGAGCGATATAAAGAAGGCGTGAGAGCGGTAGAAGAAGAAAAGGTGAAACAGAGAGATGGAAAGAAAGAGAAAGAGAGAAACAAAGAGAGAGAGAGAGAGAACCAAAATGGAGAGAAAGAGAGAGAGAGCATGAGACGGGGAAAGGAAAAAAAAGGAGATATCTGAATACGGAAAGAAAATGTGCGCCTTCAAGTGTATTAACAGAGCCTCAAGGGACGCGTATCTCACCTGGTAGGCAAGACTGACCCAACCACCACCTGGTAACATGCGTCTCTGAGAGGGAGAGAGACTGAAGGTAGAAGTGAGAGAGAGAGAGAGTTACGTTACGGAAGGGGGAAATGAGAGCGAGAAAGAAAGACAGGAAGGAGGGAGAGAGACTGAACGGGGAACTGAGAAAAAGATTGAGAGCGAAAAAAAAAGAAAGGGGAGTGAGAGAAGCAGAAAGGGGAAATGAAAGAATGAAAATGAAAAGGATGAGAGATAGAGAGGGGGATAAGAGCGAAAAAGGAGGGAGGAGAAAAGGGAAGTGAGAGATAGAGACAGAGATTAAAGACAGACGACTGAAGAAAGAAAGCGACAAAGGCAGAGTTGAAGAAAGATAAAGAAATATAGACGGAGAAAGAGGAAAAAAGAGACAAGACAAAAGACGAAAAGAAAAGGTGACAAGAAACTGAGACGAAGAAAGAGAAATACGACCATAATCAGGAAAGAATAAAGAATAGAGCCACAAAGGGCGAGAACTTCACACACCAAACAGGAGAGAGAGAGAGAGAGCAAGGTAAATAAAAATGCAGAGAAGGAAGAGGAGGAGACAGAAATAAAGAGAGAATGTGGCTGGAAGAGGAGAGAGAGAGAGAGAGAGAGAGACAGACAGACAGACAGACAGACAGAGAGAGAGAGAGAGTTAAAGAGATGGAGATGTGGCGGCTTCTGAATATATTTTGTTTACAGTATTTTTCGCCTCCGGAAATATATCCACACAGCACCAGCGTCACACCATAACGACACTCAAAGCATTAATCACCAACAACACCAGCAACATAACAACAGCAACAGCAGCAAAACAACAACAACAACATTAAAACACTAACAACAACAACAGGAACACAACATCAACACAACAACTCATTATAACACAAAAACACCACAACATCATCAAAAGCCACCATAGCAGCATCAACCTTTTCCACCATAACACACACACACACACACACACACACACACACACACACACACACCATTCACCCTACTCCTAACTCACAGATAATCACGTGATTCTGTTTTCAATCTTTGTCCATCCTTCCTTCCCCTCCTCCCCTCCTCCCCTCCCCTCTCCCTCCTCCCTCCACTTCCCTTCCCTCCCCTCCCCCACCCTCCCCTCCCCCATCCCCAACCCCGATACAATGACAAATATTGACAACACGGGTAAATGTGTCTACCTGCACCGGCGCCTTCCCCCTTTCATCTCCATTTTAACGGGAGTCTTATGCAAACTTTACTTTACTCAGATAGAAAGGCAACTCGGCACGGCACCTCCCTCTTTCCCAACCCCCCTTTCTAATCAGTTTCAGCGCCATTAGGCAGGCTCGTTGAAAGGGCAGGTGAAGGCTGCTTGTATGAGACACCTGAAACCTTGCAAGACTCTCACCTCCCCCCCTTCTTCTTATGATAATCAGTGGAGAGAGAGAGAGAGAGAGGAGAGAAGAAGGTGGGAGAAGAAAAGAAGGTTAAGAGTATTGAAAAGGGAGAGATTGAAGATATGAAGAAGAAAACAGAAGAAAAGAATAAAAGATACATGGAGATGAGAAAATGTCGAAGATAGAAGTGGAAAAAAGAGATGGTAAGTTATTGAAGAATAAACAAGGCGTGAAGAAGACAAGAAGAGGGAAGAAGAAAGAAGGAAGCAAAAGAACGATGAAGTATGAGAAGAAGAACACATCAAGAAGAATAAGAAGGGGGAGAAGACGAGGAGGAGAAGATGAAAGACTAGGAGAAGAAGACGAGGAGGAGAGAAGGGCAGGGAGGAGGAGGAGGGGACGAGGAGGAGGAGGAGGAGGAGAAGACGAGAGGGATGAGGAGACGAGGGAGGGAGGATGAGAAGACGAGGAGGACGAGAAGACGAGGAGGACGAAGAAGACGAGGAAGGAGGGAAGAAGACATCAAAAAAATAAGAGTTAAATATGAACTTAATATCTTAAATCTGGTCAGCTTGGCTCATCCCTGTACCGACACTCTAAAAAAACTGACACTGAAGCTTCGGTCATTATGGCTAAATTACCCGAACTCTCTGAACAAAACCGAAGCCATTATAAACCCACTGTCAAAAGAGAATTAATTAACTACCCTAATGTTATGAGTGAAACTGAAGCCTTAGTCAAATATGAACCTTTGGTAAAAAAAAATATATGAACTAATTAATTAAGTATCCAAGAATTTTCTGAATGAATGTGAAGCCTCTGTGAATCGTTTTTGAAACCGCAATTATGATGGATAAATTAGCTGAGCTCTCTAAACGAAACTGAAGCCACAGTCGAATAGAAACTCACAGCTGAAATGAATCTTTATGAAGCCACAGTTACAATGGATGAATTACTCGAAAAATTGAACGAAACTGAATCCTTAGTTTTGAATCTTTATGAAGCAACAATTTCAATGGATGAATTACTCGAAATTTGAACGAAACTGAATCATAGTTTTGAATCTATGAAGCAACATTTCAATGGATGAATTACCAAAATTGAACGAAACTGAATCCTTAGTTTTGAATCTTTATGAAGCAACAATTTCAATGGATGAATTACTCGAAAAATTGAACGAAACTGAATCCTTAGTTTTGAATCTTTATGAAGCAACAATTTCAATGGATGAATTACTCGAAAATTTGAACGAAACTGAATCCTTAGTTTTGAATCTTTATGAAGCAACAATTTCAATGGATGAATTACTCGAGCGCTCTGAACTATGCTGAACTCCACTCAAACACGTTCATGGTGAAGAGGGGAAAAAAGTTACCTAAGCCAGACAAAAAAGCAGAAAAAAAAGTTTGATATGAAAAGTTTGGGCGACTCTGAACAATATATTCCCCTCCCTTCCCCCTTCCCCTTCCCTTCCTTCCACTTATCCCTCTCCTCTTACCCTCTGCCAATCATATTTCTCTCCTGTCTTGTTCTCCCCTCACTTTCACCCTTTTCTTACCCCTCCATCCTCCCTCCTCCATCCTACCCCTCCTCCATCCTTCCTCCTCCATCCTTCCCTCCCTCCTACCTCCCTACCTCCATCCTACCTCCCTCCCTCCTCCCCTCCATTCTACCTCCCTCCTCCATCCCTACCCTCCTTAACTCCCTTCATCCACTAGTACGTCGTTCTGCCTCCCTCTTTATCCTTCCTTCCTCCCTCCTTCGTTTTATCACATGAGCCTCTGCATTCACCCTCCTCCTCTCTTTTCTCCTTCCCTTTCCCATCCGAATGGCCTCAGTGCCTCCGTTATTCTCTCCTTCACCCATTTATCTTTTTCTCATCCTTCTCCTTCTTATTCTTTACTTCGCTCTCTATCTCCCCTTTGCCTCGCTCTCTCTGTTACTCTTTCTCTCGTTCTTATTATTTCTCTCTCTCTCTCTCTCTCTCTCTCTCTCTCTCTCTCTCTCTCTCTCTTATATCTTGTCTCCCTCCCTTCCTTTGTCATTTCATCTTTCCTGTTTCCCTTCTCCCACTTTTCTCCCCCTTTCCTTCCTTCCATCTTTAATCCATTCCTCCTCTTCTCCTTCCCTCATTTCTTGCTCCTTACCTCTTTCCTCCATCAATTTTTCTCGCTCCTCTCTCTGTTGCTCCTCCTCCCCTCCCTCCCCTCCCCTCTCTCCCCTCCTCCTCCCTCCCCTCTCTCTCCTCCCTCTCTCCTCTCTCCCTCTCTCCCCTCCCTCCCTCTCTCTCCCCCCTCCCTCCCTCCCTCCCTCCCTCCCTCCCTCCCTCCTCCCTCTCCCTCCCCTCCCTCTCTCCCTTCCTCCCCTTCCCTCCCTCCCTCCCTCCCTCCCTCCCCCCTCTCTCCCTCCCTCCCTCCCTCCCTCCCTCCCTCCCTCTCTCTCCCTCCCTCCCTCTCTCCCTCCTCCCTCCCCCCTCCTCCCCCCTCCCTCCCTCCTCCCTCCTCCCTCCCTCCTCCCTCTCCCTCCCTCCCTCCCTCCTCCCTCCCCTCTCTCCCCTCCCTCCCTCCCTCCCTCCCTCCCTCTCTCTCCCTCCCTCCCTCTCTCCCCTCTCTCCCCTCCCCCCCTCTCTCCTCCCTCCCCTCCCTCCCTCCCTCCCTCTCTCCCTCCCTCCCTCTCCCTCTCTCCCCTCTCTCCCTCCCCCCTCCCTCCCCCCTCTCTCCCTCCCTCCCTCTCTCCCCCTCTCCTTCCCCTCCCTCCCTCCCTCCCCTCCCTCCCCTCAGTTTGATAGCCCAGACTTCAACTGATGATTTTTTCTTCTTTACTGAATTCGCTTCAGCTTTTATTTACGATCTCAGTCTCTTCCCACTTTCCTTCGTTCCCTCCTTTTCTTTCTTCATTCTCTCCTCCTTCTCTCTTCATTCTCTCCTCCTTCTCTCTTCATTCTCTCCCTCCTTCTCTCTTCATTCTCTCCTCCTTCTCTCTTTATTTTCTCATCCTTCTCTCTTCATTCTCTCCTCCTCCTCTTCCCCTTCCTCCTCCCTCTAGCTTCCTTCTCACACCTCCTCCTTCCTCCTCCCTCTCTTTCCTTCTTTGTCTCCTCCATCCTCCTCCTCCCGCTGTTTCCCCATTACCTCCTTTCCTCTCTTCTTCCCCCCCTCCTCCCCTTCCCTCCCTTTGTTTTTAGACTCGTTTTTCCTCCCCTCCCCTCCCCTACCCCCTTCCCCTTCCCTTTCCGCTGTTTCTCAGGGAGGGAGTATAAGGAGGTGGGGGTGTAGAAGAGGGAGGGAGAGAGAGAATAGAGGAGGGAGGAGTGTAGAAAGAGAGGAGGAGGTGTGGGGAGGAGGTGTAAGGAGGGAGAAGGTGTAAAGAGAGAAGGATGTTAAAGAAGAGAGGGAGGGAGGAGTAAGAAAGAGGAGGGAGTGAAAGAGAGGAGGAGGTGTATGAAAGAGGAAGGAGGGTACTGGAGAGTGTAGAGTAACAAACTTGTACCTGCGGCCATGGTGTGTGTGTGTGTGTGTGTGTGTGTGTGTGTGTGTGTGTGTGTGTGTGTGTGTGTGTGTGTGTGTGAGCTCATAGGTACACATAATTGTATATGAAAATAACAGGTTTTAGCGCGTTTGTTCCTCGCTCTGGTGACGTAACACATATTTACAAAGGTGTTTATGAATATGTGATGAGCGAGGCCACATTAACGGCACAGCAACACGTACAGATAATTACTCTTTTTGTGTGTACTTTATACCCCGGTGGCCTCTTACATATTAAAGTACGTGTTTGTCCGTGGTCATAATTGTGCATCTCATCCCTCTCCTCCCCACCCCTCCCCCACGGCCTCCCCACCCCCTCCCCACCCCTCCCCCCACCCCTCCCCTCCCCCTCCCCCACCCGCATCACTATTGTGAAGCTACTGTGTTAGTTTGTTTACTCCAGAATTTTTGGTCAACACAACCACAAAGTGTGTTGCCTCTCGAGATACAGTCCACTATATGTTATTTATTACGTCGAGGCCGTCTCCTCTCCCTGCCCCCACCGCCGACAACCGGACAGGGGAGGTTTAGTGGTGGAGGGGTGGTGGTAGGGAAGTGGGGGTGGTGGTAGTGGGAGTGGTGAGGTGGTGGTGTGGGGGGTGGTGAGGTGGTGGTGTAGGGGAGTGGTGGGGTGGGGGTGGTGGGGGGGGTGGTGGTAGAGGGGTGATGGTGGTGGTAGGGAGTGGTGGAGTGTAGGGGTGGTGTTTGTGGAGGTGGTGGTGGTAGGGTGGTGGGGGTGGTGGTGGTGGTGGTAGGGAGAGGTGGGGGTGGCGGCGTGTGGTGGGTGGGGTGGTGGTGGAGTAGGGGTGGTGGTGGGGGTGGGTGGGGGTGGTGGTGGTGTGGTAGGGGTGGTGGGGTGGTGGTGGTGGTGGTGGGGACTGGTGTGGGTGGTGGTGTGGGGGGTGGTGGGGTGGTGGTGGTGGTGGGGGTGATGGTGGTGGGGGTGTGGGGTGTGGTGGGGTGGTGGTGGGGGTGGGGATGGTGGTGGTGGTAGGGGTGGTGGGGGTGGTGGTGGTAGGGTGGTGGGGTGGTGGTGGTGGTAGTAGGGGGGTGATGGTGGTGGTGAGAGGTGGTGGGGGTGGTAGGGGGTGGTGGTTGTGGGTGGTGGTGGTAGGGGGGTGGTGGGGGGTGGTGGTGATGGTGGGGGAGATGGTGGTGGAGGTAGGGGTGAGTGGTGGGGGTGGGGTGGTAGGGAGGGGTGGGGGTGGTGGTGGTGGTGGTGGGGTGGTGGGAATTGGTGGTAAGTGGTGGGGGTGGTGGTGGTAGGAGAGTGGTGGGGTTGTGGTGGTGGGGGTCGTTGTGGTAAGGGGGTGGTGGGGGGTGGTGGTGGTAGGGGGGGAGTGGTGGGGTGGTGGTGGAGGTGGTGGTGGTGGGAGAGGTGGTGGTGGAGGTGGGGGTGGTGGTGGGGGTGGGGGTGGTAGGGGAGGAGGTGGGTGGTGGTGTGGTGGTGGTGGTAGGGAGGTGGGGTGGTGGTGGTGGGGAGAGGTGGTGGTGGTGGTGGTGGTGGGGAGTGGTGAGGTGGTGGTGGTGGGAGGTGGTGGGGTTGGTGGTGGTGGAGGGGTGGTGGGGGTGGTGGTGATGGTGGGGGGTAAGTACAGAACCAGTACTTGGTCAGAGGTACACAACTCACTGCTTGGAATTAATCACACACACACAGACACACACACACACACACAGACACACACACTACATCCTTGACCACCGAAGGAGTCAAGACGTACCTGGCGCTCTCTCGGAGCAGCCAGGTCAACTGTTATGTTGGCCCATACCAACTCCTCCCTGAACCCCTCCTCCCCACCGGAATATCAACAAGTTCACCAGAAGTTACTATTTCATTTAGGAAAGAAATGGAACCAGTGTTAAACAGAGGGTGAACAGTGGTGAACAGTGCTTAAGTCAGTGAGAACAACTCAACAGTAACAGTGGTACCCAAGTTGACCTACACAGTGAGGTCCCAGGTACCGATAACGGCCCGTGAGAGACCCAACTACCAGCGATGTGTTAATCCGTCTACGATAGGAAGGCCTGGAACACACCTCCTCATATTACACCATCTGTGAATTACTACACCACGTGGGCCCCTCATAACACCATCTGTGAGGGAATTACTACACCACGTGAGGCCCCTCCTACACCATCTGTGAAATTACTACACCACGTGAGGCCCTCATAACACCATCTGTGGGGAATTACTACACCACGTGAGGCCCTCATAACACCATCTGTGAAATTACTACACCACGTGAGCCCTCATAACACCATCTGTGAAATTACTACACCACGTGAGGCCCTCATAACACCATCTGTGGGGAACTACTACACCACGTGAGGTCCCTCCTAACACCATCTGGGAGGTACTATACTACGTTTTTGCTGTTCAACACCTACAATAATCTGTATGTTCACTATGTTTCCTTTACCTTTCTAATGAAGGCTTTGTTAAACCATCAATGTATGTAATAAGTCATTTCTATATATTTTGCCTTCGGGCTGCAAAACTTTCAATAAACCGTTATTTATTATTATTATTATTATTATTATTATTACACTTGCTAGGCGGATCTTAGCTTCGTGTACGCTTATTACGCAACTTTTATCGTCGTGTACACTTACGACCTAAGTTACAGCACTGTGTACACTTGTTATGTAAGTTTTTATTTACTGTAAGTGTGTACCCACCTGTTACCCGAGTCTTGTCTCCTGAAACGCAAAGTACATACTCGGGTTTATTATTTATTTTGTTTTTGTAATATTCGCTACAGGATTTGTATTTTAGGTGACGAAGAAAATCTATCTATCTATCTATCTATCTATCTATCTATCTATCTATTTATCTTATTTACCTATGCCTACACCACCTATCTATCTTCCTGTGTATCTATCGAGGCATACAGAGGAGGCGGGCAGGGGGAGATACTAGTGCAGGACGTCGCCAAAAATGTCCCCGTGTGTCCACCGGCCAATGACCCGACTACTGTAATGACGATATGACCAGCCCTTTAACCTTTAATTAGGCCAAGTTTGCTCGTTTAAGTATGCACACACACACACACACACACACACACGAAAATAGCAAGGAGAAGCCTGCAAGGAAAAATTATATCGCATTATAGAACTAGGATGTACACGTGTTTGTATGTGTGCGTGTATGTGTGTGTGTGTGTGTGTGTGTGTGTGTGTGTGTGTGTGTGTGTGTGTGTGTGTGTGTGTGTGTGTGTGTGTGTGTGTGTGTGTGTGTGTGTGTGTCGCGGTGCCTCCCCACTGAACACAGCCCACATCACACGCAACATCAATCATCTTGTTCAAAAGTGAATTTTTTTTTTACGGGTCAGACCGAAAAGAAATATTCAGAACTACACAAAAAGTCTTCATAAGTTTTTTTATGGCTATCATTTATGCAGACACAGAGGGCAAGTGGTGGGTGGTGGGGGGAGAGAGAGAGAGAGAGAGAGAGAGAGAGAGAGAGAGAGAGAGAGAGAAAAGTCATACCAAATTACTGAAAGTGATTGCCAGCAATATTTACGTGGTCTAGCTGTGTGTGTGTGGGTGTGTTGCAGCTTCAGGACGAACAATGGAACAAGGAACTCACCAGTAACTCACTAAATCATATACGGAACCATGGAACAAAGGTCAGGGTTGTTGCTTTGTTAGTAGCTATGATGACATTATCTTGAATTATATATGTCATTCTTGTCGTGATCTTTTATATAATAATAATAATAATAATAATAATAATAATAATAATAATAATAATAATAATAATAATAATAATAATAATAATAATAGTAATAATAATAATACTAATACTAATAATAATAATACTTATAATAATAATAATAAAAGTCAATCTCGGTTAGGTCTTTTTCATCACTCCAGGCCAACACATTAACTAATTGACCAACACTGAAAAGAACGTAACACGGAACACGGAACGATGTGATCAGCAGGTGGTCAGGTTACCACTCCAGGTCATCTCATGATTAAATTGTCTTGTAACTCTGAACAATAGGATACGAAACAGGGAACAAGGACCACGGAACAGGAACACAGAGCACGAAAAAACGCTTACGGAAACATGAACAAGGACCAGGGAATACGATAAATTGTCCATGGAATATTGTACAAGGAACAACAGGACACGGAACAGGGATTAGAGAACACGAGAAAATGCTTACGGAACACGGAACAAGCACCACGGAACTGTATTATGGTAGTAAGGTTGTGGTGTATATGGTAGTGCTGGTGTGAGTGTGGTGAACTATGGTGCTGGAATGTGGTAGTGTGGTGGTTGTGTGGTGTGAAGGGGCGTTGGTGCATATTGTTGCGGCTGAAGTGTGTGTGTGTGTGTGTGTGTGTGTGTGTGTGTGTGTGGTTGTGGAGTGGTTTTGTTCCTCTATCTACCACATGGTCACCAGTAAACACACACACACACACCGAGGTTCCCGTGATCTCACTCAGCCCCCAGAAGCTCTAAGCCATATCAAGTGGCTGATGACGTCATTGTCGTTTACGAGGGACTGGCGGAACTGTCATGGCGGGTCTCAGCCAGTCACCGCCAAGCTTCCGAGACCGCTGTTAAGCCGTCACATTCTGGCGTTTGCCCAGAAAGTTCTGAGTTCTGGTGAAGATCAGGACCGCTGAGAGGCCATCAGGGAGGATGGGGAGGGAGGGGAGGAGGTGTGGGGAGAGGTGACATATCTCTCTCTCTCTCTCATAGTAGTAGCACCTCCCACATAACATAAACTGCTGTGTGGTATGTGCTTGTCATAGACCTATAGTACATAGTATCTACCAGCGTTGTGTTAGTTGAGTGTACGTCCTTCCTGTTCTACCTAATGGATGTTTTCCGCCCGTTAGATATAAATATTTCTATGTTTTACAAGTGCAGTTAAAGCACTCAGTGGCTAGATCTTGTTCCCATTTTGTTTTTGTTTTGTTTTCGTGTTTTTATTCCATTCCAAAGCTTTTTTTTTGTCGTTTTAGTAATTGTTAGTTTAAACCTTTTTCTCTTTTATATTTTATCGCCTTATATTTATTACTTTCAGCCGTTTTGTTTTTCTATTTTCTACCAGTTTCCAACGTTCACTTATTTCAAACGTTTTTTTTTTATCCCATAATTTCGAGCTTTTTTTTTTTACTAGTTCCAAATAGCGTTTTAATAGTCACTGATTTTTAAACCTTTTATTGTGACTTTTTTTTAAATTTCAAACTTTTTTTGTCTAAGTCCTTTTCATATTTTAAGGCATATTTTTACGACTTCTACTTTAAGTCTCTTCTCTCGACGTAGATTGAAACTTGTGTGGCAGGACAAGAACTTGAGCTTTTATCCTCTGAATTGTTGATGGGACGAATTGTGTTGCGTGTCGAGTGTACCATGTCGAGTGTTAGAGTCTGGTATCGAGTGTGAGGGTTTTGTGTCGAGTATTAAAAGTCGAGTGTTCAGTATCGAGTGTACAGTGTCGAGTGTTTAGTATCCAGTGTTCGGTATCGTGTTGAGTATTCAGTATAGTGTACAGTGTCGGTACAGTGTCGAGTGTTCAGTGTCGAGTATTCAGTGTCGAGTGTGTTCAGTATCGTGTTCAGTGTCAAGTGTTAAGTGTCGAGTGTACAGTGTCGAGTGTACAGTGTCGAGTATTCAGTGTCGAGTATTCAGTGTCGAGTGTTCAGTGTCAAGTGGTTCAGTGTCGAGTATTCAGTGTCGAGTATTCAGTGAGTGTTTCTACGAACCAATGTGAATGTTTTCATCACTTGACTCTTAATGACACAGATTGACATAACACAGTTGTTCTTGTTGTTGATATTATTGTTGTTTATTTTCTGATTGGTTGAGCTGTAACTATTGTTTGACTCTGTTTGTTTTAATTTTTTTCGTTTTTCTCTGTATTTTTCTTTTTATTTATTTTATTCTTTAGCTTCTTTGATATTTTTCTTTTTTTTTCTTGTATAACTTTTTTTTAGTCTTTTATTTGTTCGATTTTTTTAATTCCAACTTGTAATCTTTTTTTCTTGTGTGTAACTTTTTTTTAATCTTTTATTTGTTCTATTTTTTTGTTAATTCCAACTTGTAATCTACTTTTTTACTCAATTTCCTTTTACATATTTCCTTTGTTTAGCTATTTATTTCATTATCAATTACCGTCAGCTGTTAATGGACTTCACCAATAGTCTTTTTTTTTCATTAATTTCAACTGGTAATTGACATAATCAAATTAACAAAATCATTTCCTAACATTGAATTCGCATTGAATATTTCATGGACTTAGGTCTTTTTAATTCCAAAATGTTCGCTCAACCTCACAAACTTTTACAACGAGAAATATTTGTTTGTTTTCATTTCCGAGTTTTAGTTTAATAAATAATTTGGTTAAGTGGATATTTATCCCTTGGTGAAAATTCGTCTGTCTTGTTTTAAAATGTTTGTATTAAAGTGTTTCACCTGCCAGAGTCATTAAACATCGTTCACTAGGTCTTAGTTACACGTTATATTATCCAGAATATATATAATTCAGGATAATATTGTAAAATACGTTCACTAGTTATATTACATTATCTCTACCAACTATCTACAATTTACTATAATTATAATATTTCGAATATATATATATATATATATATATATATATATATATATATATATATATATATATATATATATATATATAATTAAAACTAAAGTAAATCTGAACATATATAATTACAACTCTTAAGTAACTCTGAATATCTATAATTAAAAAAAAATGGCTCTATAACCACCCAGGGCACAAGAACTACCTATAACTATAACTAGATCCAGAATATTATAATATAGTATAATTACGACTCAAAAACACTAATAATAAATGATTAATTATATGTCTAAAAACACCGAGCCACAACTGTAAACACCCGTCATATTTAGTATAATTACGAATATTATATAACTAACTGTAATATCACACCTAACTTGTCTGCAGTAGAAAAAGAACGCCAGTGTAGGCAGATAGACGGACGAACTCTCGCCTGGTTACAACGCCCATCAACACATCAAAGGGATAGAGGATAAAGCCAGGCGCTGTTGATTGCCCGGGCTGGCACTGTATAGAGACCCACCCCAGACTCACGTTGACACAACACACACACACACACACACTCAGTCTGGTTTAGTCTGCGTCAAATCTTGTATGTAAATGAAGTTAATGAGTCACAGATGATATGCTAATGAGGTTTATATAAGTAAAGACTTTGTCATTTAGAAATCAATGTCGAGATTTAATTAAACGGTCGACACCACGGATTGTGTTAGTCACGTGTTTGTCTTAGTCTGTTAAGAGGGCGCCAGACAATAGGTTCCTTAAGCCTGCGTGGGAGGAGGTTACGTGGTTCTTTAATCCTAGGGACGTCCACATTTAATAAAGGACAAGGCGGGAGAATACTTAACTTTCTTGGCTTAACTTACGGGTTTTTTGTGAGTTAAGAAAGATAGTAAATGAGGATTGTAGGATTGTTCGTCACTATTCCAAGCCGGAGATCCTGAGAGATTGTTTAACCTGAGTGTTATAAGAGTGTGTAATTTAGATCGGAGTTGTGTCTTGATACTAAAGCACCAAGAGTTCCTTATGTTTCTGGACCTCACGTAGGGATATCACTTCACCTTAGTTATCTCCTCTCTTAATGGGTTCAGTAGATTCAGCACCGACAGTCAAGGATATCCAATGGGGATTTCATCTCCATGTTTACCCTAATGTGTTTTGTTTAAGCCTCCAAGCTGGTCGACTCTACCGCTCACATCACCTTATGCTATCATGATTGATGGTTCTTGCATGTTGGCTTCTTCTGTCTGTTTTATCTGGTGTTTTGTAAGTGAATGTAGATTTTTAAGTGTGAGAACAATGGCTCCTATATGTAGTGGTAGACGGTGGATCAATGTTTTGGTTTATGTTAGGTACGATTTCATTCTTTCTCTCGAGAGTTCAGAGCTCATTCCTTCTTCGGTGGTACTGGGTATATTTTTCCCCCATATTTCTTGAAGTCTTTTTAGCATTTCTTTTCTTGGAATTTCAAATTTATTGTTTTCCTGTTTATGCGACCAAGGGGAACTACGCCACATAGAGAACGGGAGTTTCGCTGTGACATTGTCTGCCTCTCTCTCTCTCTCTCTCTCTCTCTCCCCCCCTCTCTCTCTCTCGTGTGTATGTGTGTGTGTGTGTGTGTGTGTGTGTGTGTGTGTGTGTGTTGAGTAAGTATGCTCAAACAGGTTCCAGTCTATTGTAATTGCTCACTTCAACATGTACCCTAGTTTGCCTAAAGAGAGGCTCAGGCGATTACCGTAAGAATTGGCAATGGCATATTCTGGGAAGTGTTTTGTCGTCAACTTAAATAAAGGTACCAAGATGTTTTATAATGAAGTCACTTGTTAACTCTAAAACACATCATTAGAAATAAGAACCAAGTTTGTTATATCAGGATTTTATTGCCTCTTAAAATTCGTGGTTGTGTGGTTGAGGAGTGTGTGTGTGAGGTAGGTGGTGTATCTGTGTCGCTGTTATAGGCTCCTCGAGAACTTTGTCAGGGAAGTTCGGAATTGGCTACGATGCTCGTCTTATTCTTGAGAAAGAGAGTCTTGAGGATTGAAGTTTTTTAAAGGGGAGATGTACTCGTCTTCTTGGGTCCTCCTCCTCCTCCTCCTCCTATCTCCTCCCTTGACCAGCCATAGGAAACCTCTACTTCTCTCAAGAATGTGTCCATCCTCTTCGGGGTTCACCCATTATAGGGATCATTGAGGAGGGGGATCCTATGTCTCTTTTTTTGCTATTTAGAATTTTTTTTAGTTTATCGAGACTTTGCCAGATGAAAACCAACACCACTTTGTTTATCATTCCAGTTTATTTTATCCATTTTTATTTATTTTGTGTTATTTTTATCATACAAACTATAATGCTGGAGTCTACTTGAATCATGATCATTGTTCATATTAATTCTGAATTTGGTTTATATGACTCAAGCTTCAAGAGCATTTAGTCAGTAATGTAGAATGATGATGTGGTGGTGTGTGGGTGTGGGGGTGTGGTGGTGTGTGGGTGTGTGGTGTGTTCTGGTGTGTGGGTGTGGGGTGTGTGTGTGTGTGTGTGTGTGTGTGGGTGTGGTGGTGTGTGTGTGGTGGTGTGTGGGTGTGGTGGTGTGTGCTGTAGTTGTGTGGGTGTGGTGGTGTGTGGTGTGGTGGTGATTAGTGTGTGGGTGGTGGTGTGTGGTGTGTGGGTGGTGTGAGGTGAGTGGTGGTGTTAGTCTGGTATTGTGTGTTGTATGACTGTAGTATTGTATGACAGTAGTATTGTATGACTGTAATATTGTATGACTGTAGTATTGTATGACTGTAGTATTGTATGACAGTAGTATTGTATGACTGTAATATTGTATGACTGTAGTATTGTATGACTGTAGTATTGTATGACTGTAGTATTGTATGACTGTAGTATTGTATGATCAGTATTGTATGACTGTAGTGTAGAGTGACTGTAATATTGTATGACGCCATGACTCTCCACTCGTCGACTACAACTGACAAACCTTTACATCTGGTAACTATCTTCAGGACTCAACTGTTACGGGTTGGTGTCACGAATTATTCCCAGACACTATTATCAAAAGTTTCTAATTTGATTAAAAACTCCTATTACTCTAATTAAGTTTCTAGGATCAACTTCTCATTACTTTGGAGATAATTAAGATAGAGATAAATTAACGATATAACTCATAGTTCTTTATTACTTAGTGCACAGAGTCTTTATAATTTTTGGCGGGTTTATCGAGTCTGAGGTAAAACACGACTCCACACACACACACACACACACACACACACACACACACACACACACACACACAGAAGCGTTAGAAGTCATTAATGATATGCTAATGATACGTTATAAAGATGACTGTTAATGGCTCTATCATGTCGAAATCACATTAGGGTAAGAAATGACTTTGTTTTTTGTTTTTTCCCTTAAGTACTTTGAGATAAACACTACTACCAGGAGCCACAGAGCCACCAGCACCCACAGAGCCACCAGCACCCACAGAGCCACCAGCACCCAAACAGAACCACACCAGCACCCACAGAACCACCAGCACCCACAGAGCCACCAGCACCACAGAGCCACCAGCACCCACACAGAACCACCAGCACCCACAGAACCACCAGCACCCACAGAACCACACAGCACCCACAGAGCCACCAGCACCCACAGAACCACCAGCACCCACAGAACCACCAGCACCCACAGAGCCACCAGCACCCACTGAGCCACCAGCACCCACTGAGCCACCCAGCACCCACAGAACCACCAGCACCCACAGAACCACCAGCACCCACAGAACCACCAGCACCCACAGAGCCACCAGCACCCACAGAGCCACCAGCACCCACAGAACCACCAGCACCCACAGAACCACCAGCACCCACAGAACCACCAGCACCCACAGAGCCAC
>NW_024744839.1:4747147-4819647 GCF_018991925.1 Homarus americanus
CCTCAGCGTCACTGGTTTGATCTCGGTGCACTCCCAGTCCACCCAGCTGTTAATGGGTACCTAACTACAGTCGAGGGAGGAACGAGCTCGTGTTTAGTGCCTTGTGTAGTGAAGACTTAGTGTTCTGTGTCCCTTAAACTGTTCCTAATGCAACGCTGTCATAGCAACACTGAACAAAGAGTTATCACTTCGACAAAAGCATCATTTGCATTTCATGGCTTAATTAGGAGATTATACGATTATCTCTAAACACACACACACACACACACACACACACACACACATATATATCTCTCAATATATCATTATATTTATCTGTATACGAGTATTCATGGATTTGTCATTCAATTTTATGTATTTATCAAAATTTATGTTCGTCCACCGTTCGTTTTTCCTACTCTCTCTCTCTCTCTCTCTCTCATTAAGTAAGAGCCGACCACCTCACCCCTTGCTCCTCCCTTCCATCCTTCCCTCAAGCAGCAGGTAGGTCGATAAGGGTGTTCCCAGAAGAGATTTAAGAAATAGTTGGATATCTAAGAAGAAATTTGTCACCGTAAATTAGGCTTTGTTCGGTGCCATTAAAAAGATTGAAAAATGGGGGGGGAGGGAGAGGGAGGAAGGGGAGGATTAGGATGCCTTTCTCAAAATGACAAATGTCTCTTGTAAAAGGATTCTGATGTGTTTTTTTTTATTATGGAGGATAAAAGATGAGAGTCGCCTAACTAAACAGATTTATGATGGCTGTAGAACTCTCCTGGAGGTTATGGGGTGGGGTTGGGTAGGGAAGGGTAGGGGTGGGAGGGATGGGGTGGGGTGGGGGTGGGGTTGGGTAGGGAGGGGTGGTGTTGGGTGGGATGGGTGGGGTGGGGTGGTTAAAAAAATTATAGGCTTGGAAATTTATATGTTGTGTGGTGTATAGGATTGAAGAGTAAAGTGATGAGAGTTTGTATACGTGATTTGTGATGAGTGAAGTTATTGAATGAGTTGTGTTATTTTTCCTATTGTTGTTATTTGTTTGATTTTGATTTGTATTTGTGTTATTGTGATATTATTATTGTTGTTGTTGTTTTTGTTGTGTTTGTTATTTGAAAAAAATATACAATGATAAGGAGAATAATGTTACATGATTTGTTTCAAGCGATCTTATTTAGAGAGGAATACATAATTTGTTTCAAGGATCATTAAGGAGGAATAAGATTTGTTTCAGGCGATCTTATTAAGCGGAGGAATACATAATTTGTTTCCAGGCGATCTTATTGGGCGGAGGAATACATGATTTGTTTCTACGATCTATTAAGTGAGGAATACATAATTTGTTTCAGGCGATCTTATTGCGGAGGAATACATAAATTTGTTTCAGGCGATCTTATTGGCGGAGGAATACATGATTTGTTTCAGGCGATCTTATTGGTCGGAGGAATACATATTTGTTTCAGGCGATTATTGGGCGGAGGAATACATGATTTGTTTCAGGCGATCTTATTGGTCGGAGGAATACATAATTTGTTTCAGGCGATCTTATTAGGCGGAGGAATACATGATTTGTTTCAGGCGATCTTATTGCGGAGGAATACATGATTTGTTTCAGGCGATCTTATTAAGGAGGAATACATAATTTGTTTCAAGCGATCTTATTGGGCGGAGGAATACATGATTTGTTTCAGGGGATCTTATTGGGCGGAGGAATACATGATTTGTTTCAGGCGATCTTATTGGGCGGAGGAATACATGATTTGCTTCAGGCGATCTTATTGGGCGGAGGAATACATGATTTGTTTCAAGCAGTCTTCCTGGGCGGAGGAACACATGATCTTATTGGTGCTTATGTTCACTAGATCTAAATTCAAACTTCCGTCAGCCATAACCATTGTCTCTTACTACTCAGCAACAGACAGATCTCTCAAGCTAACCACACTAGATCATGTTACTCTCCGCCTCAGGGATGTTGACAGTCTAGAGTCTAAGTCTCAGCCTCGGTGTACACATGTGTTAAGTTACCTCATGTGGGGAAATGACTGTTGTACTAGTTATTAAAATATTGTGAAGGGGAAGTATCTCAGAGTGTTATTATTTCTTGTATAAATTACCGAATTGTCTTTTCACAACAGCAATATTGATTCGTTACACAGACCTGGTATAATAAACTCCACTTATATCGTCCTGTGGTGGTGTTATTATACTGTTGGCAGCGTCACTTTAATGTTGGTGTATTTAAAAATTACTCCTGGTTATTTACATATAGTGATGTACCTCATTCTACATCATCGTCACCAGGTAATACAGTATATACAGAGATAAATCATCACCTACATCGTAATAAGATCAGGTTCTCAAATCAAGGCATCATTAGTGTAATTTACCCTAAACATTTATATTACTGGTAGCCTGTTACTTATTTTGGAGTATGTCACTTAACTGTTAAACTAATATTTATTGAACATATTGTGGCGTTTATAATACCAGTAATAATAATAATAATAATAATAATAATAATAATAATAATAATAATAATAATAATAATAATAATAATAATAATGGGATAAAAGTAGTATAAATGAAGAGTTGTGGCGGCCGATAATAGTAATAATAATAATGACACTAGTATTAATAGCAATACTAATAAGAAAAAAAATGATAGTTATTTCTTCCGATTATGATTTTTTTTTTTTGAGGGGGGACTAATATTGACGACTAACCCGCCTCATCAGTAATTAACAGAGAGAGAGAGAGAGAGCTACCTCAAACACAGACCAACAGGCAGACAATGATAAAAGTGTACATTCGAAAACTGCTCCTCTTCTCCCTCCACTAAAACACACACACACACACACACGGGAATAAACAGGAGATATAAGTTAGCTGTCGAAAATTCAGCTATTTCTTCCTCAAGGATTTTAGCATCTTTTATTAGCTGTGAAGACCCAGCGGCTGTGGTTAGCAATTTAAATAGGTAGAACTAGAGAGGGGAAACGGCGGTGGTAGATGCATATGTTATTGTGTTTTTTGTTTTGTTTTAGTGGTTCGTGTTTATTTTGTATTCCCTTTCTATTGGTGGTTCATTGTGGTTCATGGTGATGTGTGTTGATTTGGTTGGTGGTTCATTGTGGCTCATGGTGATAGTGTTGATCTGGTTGGTGGTTCATTGTGGCTCATGGTGATGTGTGTTGATTTGGTTGGTGGTTCATTGTGGTTCATGGTGATGTGTTGATTTGGTTGGTGGTTCACTGTAATCTATATTGATTTTGTCGTGCTCTATGTTGATTCACATTAGTGGTTCATTGTGGTTCGTAGCTATTTCCTTGTGCTTCGTGTTGGTGTCGTAGTTTTTGCACTTCACTTCTACGGAGATTCGTAATATATAGACAATATTTTGCATTACCTTTGACACCATCTCACTATAAATCAACATTCCATCAGATTACTTCGACAGACTTGCAGATATCACACCGACAGATCACCAAAATACACAGTTATGTTAAATAATCCAGGACAATCAGACTCATAACATCAACAGCGTCATATATTTAATCCAAGAAGGTAGGTAACATAGTAGCATCAAGTTGAAGGACTTGGTACATGGGTGTCTTACGGTATTCGAACCCATAAAGCTTTCAAACAGTCTTCTTAGCAGTACGGCATTCCATTTTCTATCATGTTACCGTGTATATATTGTAACGTTATCAGTGTTATTATTATTTGCTCTATTGACACACATTTCTATAATATATCTGTACACAAACTTTGTCTAACTGTTATGAAGCGTGTTTCGAGTATTGCTTCAATGATGTTCTTTTTATGAAACAGATTCGAATGATACTTAATTGTTTCGAGTTTTGAACTGTGCTCAAAATAAACTGAAAAGTAGTGGGAGTAGAGTGCAAAAAGGTGAAGTAGTGAGTTGTTGTGGTTCATAGTGATTCATGTTGATTTTGTCTTGTTTTGTAGTCAAGTGATTTATTGTGATTCGTATTTTGTTGAGCTTCGTATTGGATTCGTTAAAGTGGTTCAGGATGATTCTTGTTCATCTTTTTTCGTGTTTCGTATCGGTTCATGTTTGTTGTTCATTGTGGTTCAAAAGGTTTCTCATATTCACTGTTAGTAATTTACTGTGGTTCAATATCCTGTAATGGTGTTGGTTCTAATTGACTCCCAGCTCTTCATATTGGTTCTCATGGATTCATGGTGGCTTTCAGTGGTTCATTATCGTTCATAGTTGTTTAATATGATTCATGGTGTTTCATTTTGGTTCGTTTTGGTCCTTACAGATGTAAGTGACCAATAAGTGGTTTAAACGCTTCACGGTGGTTCATAATGCTTCATATAGAGGCCTTATTGGTTCATTGGGGTTCTTAGTAATTGACAGTAATTGGTCGGGATTATTCTTTATTCAGAGCGTTCCTAATCAACGTAGTAGATTATTATCCAAACGAGAGAGAGAGTGTGTGTGTGTGTATTTCGCCCCTATTACCAGAAGTATAGTTATTATTATTATTATTATTATTATTATTATTATTATTATTATTATTATTATTATTATTGTATAAATTGAAAGCAGAAAATCGACGAATGAAACACTGACGCAAAAAGAACAAATAACACTAATAACAAACCAAATATGAAAGAAAGTAACAAACGAGAGAAAAGGTTACACAATGCAGTCATTAAAAAAAATGTGGGGCATTTAACCTCATCAAGGAATTAGCGTTGGCCAGAAAGAAATGAATATGACATTATCCTTCTTTTATTGTCCGTGTGTGAACTATATCATTCCTAGGTTGGCTGTGTAAATGTGCTTTGTTTTATCATTCTGAAGTTAATTGGAACGTTTAATGACTGTTGTGTGTTGGCGACTAATGACCATTCTTCGTCCTTTTTTATTTTTATTTCTATTTTATTTATTTTTTTACTTCTGGGGAAATGCACCAATGTTTCCTGAGATGTTATGTGCATGGTCCTAAATAAATAAGAAAATGGAACCGACAATGCAGAGAACCTAACCTAACGTAACCGGAGATACACTGCACTTGCACGTCCTCCCAACTAGTCAAGGATGAACTCATGAAGACGGTCTTGATCCACCACAAGCACAGATAACTCACCATACGATATCGAACAGCTCGAACACGACGCCATAATTACGCAGTTGAAAGACATGTTAAGAGATTCAAATCCAAATTTATGATTCTCATCCTGTAAACATAGAAGTTCTGAAACCATCTGTACGAAAAATAAAGAACAATAGAAGGGGTTTACGCAGCCATAAATTTTAAAAACAAGTAAGTGAAGGTTATTCAATTGAAAACAAAAGACTGTCAAGGTAATATTTACGGTATTCAAACCCCATGAGAGATCCACAGTCGTTTTCTATGTTGACAAATACTGGAACCACAACGTTATAGTTTAATAGCAAATGAGAACAATGGGCGCAGCAGGAGAATATTTAAGGATATATTTCATTTTTCTGCCTACAAAGCAAGTACAGGTAGAGACATGCAATTACTGCCACATGATCACTGTTCATGTTTTTACCCCGTAATTTACTCCTCCTTTCATGCCCAACCAACTACAGGTGGTCAATGATTGAAGGGTAAAGTGAAACGAAGCAAATAAAAAATATACTACAAATTAAAGGAACAAGTTGTATCGTTTTTATTACTTACTATCATCCAAACAACATCTCTGGAACAAAAAAAATAACCAATTCTATAAACTGTTTCTGGTGATAACTGCTCCCTCCAACTATTAACAAAATTTTATGTCTCACTATACATTAGAGTTTCCGCTAAAACTTCCTCTATTTTTCTTTCTTTTTATTCGGCTACATTTCAGACTTCACCTCAGTAGCGTCCTTAGGTTCATCATCCTTAGAGTGGCGGCCTGGGAAATGGAGTTAAACCACAGTCGTGAATAGAAACCCGTGGGAGATGGGATTAGTGGACAGGCGCATTATCAAGGAGCAGCGATACACCTCTAGTCACTATCATTAACTGTTGTTTCTACTGGATGACCTCGCTTAGCTACAACACACCAAGATCATAAGCATTGGTGATTATTGTTTTATGCAACAGGTAGTCGATCAACAGAGTCCATTGAATAGCATCCAAGAAAATCAAGGCAGAGGGTTGACTTGTGAACTTCTTGGTGGCCAGAGTATTCAGGTGGTTTCATCCTTTGACTCGTGGGTCCCAGTGATTAATCCAGGTCTTATCTTCTGTTACCGGACCAGAAAGTGATAACCAGGCATTCAACTTTGTTTCCGAAAAATTGGTACTCTGCCATATTGCTTTACCTGTGTGTGTGTGTGTGTGACAGAAATTCACAATGAACGTACGGACATTGTCAATAAGATTCATAGTAAAATGTAAACACGAACTCCGAGGTGTCGACAGTATTAAAGTCACCTTCAGGGAGGGAACTGCCACACTGTACTTTACGAGTGAAAAATATTTTATACATGTCATCTCGTGAGGACAAAGCCTACTTAACCTTCCACCCGAGTCCAGGCGATAAATATTAAAGGTTACCGTCGTCAAACCTAACCTTATTTCACCTAACTTTACGTTGTCTTAGTTGGTGTTGCGGTGTATACAAAGAATTAATGTATTTTTCACGTAGTTTGAAAATTCTATATTGAAACGAGCATTACATCTTTACACAGATTGCAACACCAACCCAAGTAGAACTTTTACACACACACACACACACACACACACACACACATATATATATATATATATATATATATATATATATATATATATATATATATATATATATATATATATATATATATATATATATATATATATATATATATATATATATATACGCGCATGCATATGTATGTGTTACTCTCCATTACGTCTCCTCCTAAGCACAAGAGCAGCAAATAAAAATGCTAAGTTGAGTGCCGAGAGAGGAGAGAAAAAAAAAGATATATATTCTTTACACAGGAAACGTCCGAGAAGAGTTGTTTATATATGTAAATCTGGCGCCGCCCAGAAAAGCTGACGGTTTGGGACAACAGATAAATGTGGGACTGCCTTACACTCTGATCCGAACTACAATATTATCCGGACCCACACTATTATCCCGACTAGCACTATTATCCGGACCCACACTATTATCCGGACCCACACTATTATCCGGACCCACACTATTATCCTGACCCACACCATTATCCGACCTTACACCTAATCCGGACCTGCACTATTATTCGGACCTACACTATTATCCGGCCTTGTACCCTGGTCCAAACCTAGACCCTTTTATCCGGATCTAGTCCCAGATCCGGACTTTAACTTAACCCAACCTAACCCAGTTTATCCATGACAACATAGTCTGTCCATGAAATAACCCATCCTAACTACACCTATTCATAACTTAACCTAACCTATCCATGACTTTAACCTAACCTAACCTAAACAAACGAACCCATTGTCAAGTCCTCTTTCATTAGTCTATTTAATTTTAATATAACCAAACCCGTGGTATTAGTTTCGCGCTCTGCAGAAAATGTTGGCCCAGGAGACAAACAGATTATATTGTGACAGTGGGTTCCATAAGCCAGAAGGTCCTTTTGGAGTAGTGAGGATACACCACACGGAATATTAAACCCCCAGTACACAGGAGGTGAGGGTAAGCAAATTGTCCGGCACTGCAATCGACCCACCTTCATTTTCCCCAACTGTAAAGTCAGGATCTAATGGATATCTCCCGCTCTCGAACCAGTGAACCTAAGGACGGTAAATCAGCTCTCTACCCACACAGCCACCGCAACCCCATGTATTATAAACACACATAAAATAAAATCCCAAAGACATTAAAATTTGTGGAAAATGGTGAAACTGTGTAAAGGAGAGTCGTCTTGTTTAGAGAGTCAGTGATGAAATATTGATAGGGTAGAGTCAGGTATATATATGCCAGATAGCGCCTTCGTGACTCTTCATAACAACGTTGACATCTGTATTGGCGTTTACAAAGGCAAATATAAAGGTGAAAGGGTGAGATTGAGGGAGATTTGGGAAGGTTTGTTAGAGGGGGTTATGGGAGACAGATAGTGTGTGTGTGGGGGTTGTGGAGTGTGTGTGTGTGTGTGTGAGGGGGGTTGTGGAGAGTGTGTGTGTGTGGGTTGTGAGATGGGTGTGTGTGTGTCTGTGGGGTTGTGAGAGTGTGTGTGTGTGTGGGGGGCGTGGAGAGAGTGTGTGTGTGTGTTGGGGGTTGTGAGAGTGTGTGTGTGTGGGGGCTGTGAGAGTGTGTGTGTGTGGGGGTTGTGAGAGTGTGTGGGGGCTGTGAGGGTGAGAGTGTGTGGGGGAGGTTGTGAGAGTGTGTGTGTGTGTGTGTGACGGGGGTTGTGAGAGAGTGTGTGTCTGTGAGGGGGGTGAGAGAGTGTGTGTGTGGAGGGAGGGTTGTGAGAGAGTGTGTGTGTGTGTGTGTGTGTGTGGGAGGGGGGGGTTGTGGAGAGTGTGTGTGTGTGTGTGTGGGGGTTGTGAGGCTGGGAGAGAGTGTGTGTGTGGGGGTTGTGAGAGTGTGTGTGTGTGTGTGAGGGGGTTGTGAGAGAGTGTGTGAGGTGTGGTGCTGGGGAGAGTGTGTGTGTGTGTGTGAGGGGGTGTGTGTGTGAGAGAGTGTGTGTGTGTGGGGGCAGAGAGTGTGTGTGTGTGAGGGGGGCTGTGAGAGAGTGTGTGTGTGTGTGTGTGTGTGTGTGGGGGGGAGATTAGGGAGGTGTGTGTGTGTGGGGGTTGTGAGTGTGTGTGTGTGTGTGTGTGTGGGGGGGTTGTGAGAGTGTGTGTGTGTGGGGGTTGTGAGAGTGTGTGTGTGTGTGGGGGGGGGCTGTGTGTGAGTGTGTGTGGGGGTTGTGAGAGTGTGTGTGTGTGTGTGTGAGGGGGGGTTGTGGAGAGAGTGTGTGTGGGGCAGAGAGCTTGTGTGTGTGTGGGGTTGGAAGTGAGAGGTGTGTGTGTGTGGGGGTTGGGGAGAGTGTGTGTGTGTGGGGGGTGGGGAGAGAGTGTGTGTGTGTGTGGGGGTTGGGAGAGTGTGTGTGTGGGGGCAGAGGGTGTGTGTGTGGGAGTGTGAGTGTGTGTGGGGGGCTGTGAGAGTGTGTGTGTGTGTGTCTGTGTGTGTGTATGTGTGTGTGTGTGGGAGGGGGTGGTTGTGAGAGTGTGTGTGAGTGTGTGTGTGTGTGTGAGAGTGTAATTATTCTGAGAGGGTGAAACAGAGGATGTGCAGCTTTGACAGGAATCGTGTAATCGTCGTATGAAAGAGCGAGTGAAAGAGTAAGGGAGAGAAGTAGAGTGTGAGTGCTGGATAGAGGAAGGGAATGTGAGTGTTTGACTGAGAGGGAGAGACTGAGTTTGTGTGGCTGTGAGAGGGAGAGATAGAATGTGTGTGTGTGTGTGGCTGTGAGAGGGAGAGATAGAATGTGTGTGGCTGTGAGAGGGAGAGAGGGGGGTGTGTGTGTGTGGCTGTGGAGAGGGAGAGAGTGTGTGTCCGAGGAGGGAGAGAGTGTGTGTGTGTGTGAAGTGGAGATGAGTGTGTGCGTGGCTGTGAGAGGGAGTGTGTGTGTGTGTGTGTGTGTGTGTGTGTGTGTGTGTGTGTGGCAGCGCTGTGAGAGGGAGAGTAACTGTGACTCAGTAGAAGGAGAGAGGGGGAGAGGGACATTGTCATTGTGAGAGGCAGGGAGATGGTTGACCTGCCTCTGGCCCAGAGTAACCAGACTGACGGTGAAGGAGATAGACAGATTGATGAAATAGACATTGATAGATGGACAGACAGAAACAGTTAATTTCGGTGTTATGTTTTATACAATTATTGATGTGGTTTTTTTTTCGTTCTCTGTGGCTCATGTATATGTATGTATGTATGTATGTATGTATGTATGTATGTATGTATGTATGTATGTATGTATGTATGTATGTATGTATGTATGTATGTATGTATGTATGTATGTATGTATGTGTATGTATGTACTGTATGTATGTTTGTATGAGGACCTCCTCTACATCACACTGCTTAGTTAGTTTCCTGGATTTTTTGCACAAAAACCTGGAGAAACTTTAAACATCACTGGCCGTTGCCCTTATTGACTTCAGGAAGGCGTTTAACCTTGTTGATCACTGCATTGTTATCAACAAGGCCATTGCACTAGGGCTGCCCACCAACCTGGTCTCATTGCTCACTGATTTCCTGAGTGAGCTACGTCAGGCAGTGAGGTACCTGGGGTTTGTCTCCACATTCCAACACCTCACCTGCGGTGTTCCCCAGGGGACCAAGATGGGACCACTGTGCTTTCTAATCCTGATCAACGACGCTCTATCGGACACTCCTCACAGGTGGAAGTACGTTGATGACTGCACTGTAGGGGTTACAGTGGACAACACCGCACCAGACTACTCATCACTACAAGGCACCCTGGACAGGCTACAGGCATGGACTACGGAGAACAAGGTCATCATCAATCACGCCAAAACCGTAGTCATGCACATCAATACCGCCACCACTCCAGTGCAAGCTCCAGCAGTCACAGTGGGTGCTCATCCTCTCCAGTTAGTGCAGTCTGCCAAACTCCTGGGGATAACTATAGACCACAAACTGGACTGGAAGGCCCATGTAAACAACACAATTAAGGCAGCCTCCTACCGACTCTACATGCTACGACGACTCAGGTCACTTGGGGCACCCATGCCAGAGCTCAGGACTATCTACAACGCATTTATTCTCCCCAAATTAACGTATGCGTCACCAGCCTGGTCGTCTTCTCTCAACTCAACCCAACAACCTCGGCTAGAGAAGGTACAGAAAAGGGCCTGCAGAATTATGCTCGGCGCAGACTACTCCGGCTACATCAACGCTCTCTCCACCCTGGAAATGCCATCCCTCAGTGACTTCCACCACTAAGCACTAGCAGGATTTGGCAATCGGTTACTGCACCATCCTCGTCATCGCCACCTTCTGCCTCCAGCAGTCCCCCGCCCACCTCACGCAGTTCGCCACTGCAACAAAATTCAGTCCATAGATCCCGCACCGATAGATACGAGAACAGGACCATCCCATCCATTGTTAAAATAATAAACAGCTCCTGATTCATGTACTGTACAGCCTGTAAATGTATTGAATGTATATTATTATGTCTAAATCACATGTAAGCTTGTATATTTTCAGCCACCGGCTGCAACTATTAATAAACCGTTTATTATTATTATTATTATTATTATTATTATTATTATTATTATTATTATTATTATTATTATTATTATTATTATTATTATTATTATTACACACCATCCTTGAACACCGAAGGGTCAAGGTCTATTCAGGCACTGCTCCTGCTGAGCAGCAGCCCCCTTGGCCATGTCGGTCCATTTCTTAAGTGTCTCTCCCCGACCCATCCTCACCACCGGGATATCAACATAATCAAAAGTGACAACTTCGTTTTGGAAAGAAGTGGGATTAGTTTTAAACAGTGATGAACAGTGTTTAGGCCAGTGAATTCAGCACTAGATAGTACCAGTGACAGCCGCGACCCACCAGTGAGATAAGCACCCCTGGGAACCATCCTCTGACCAGACGGTGTTAATCCGTCCACCTTGGGAACAACAGTGGGCCGGCTATGCACCTGACTACGAGATAACACAACTCCACTTAGCAGAGAATGAGGTACTGTGACACTACCGGTGTCCCCATGACCACGTGAGGTCCTTCATATCAACACCCGGGGACGAGTTACTGTACCACGTGAACACCACACCGCCCAGTGTCTCCATGACCACATGAGGTCCTTCATATCAGCACCCGAGGATGAGTTACTACACCACGTGAACACCACACCACATGGTGTGTCAATGACCAGCCCAGGCCCGGGCCATCAACTGTAAACTATAATAATTTGTATGTTTAATTTATGTTCCTTCTTCTTTCAGTAATGAAAGCTTTTGTTAAACGACCCACCCACCTCATGTCTTTGTATGTAATAAGTCATTTTTGTCCAAAGTATATTTTCAACCTTCGGGCTGCAGAACTTTTTCAATAAACCGTTAATTATTATTATTATTATTATTATTATTATTATTATTATTATTATTATTATTATTATTATTATTATTATTATTATTATTATTATTATTATACACACAACACCCACACGTTGATACACCTTCATTAATACCACATGTCATCACAAAATACAGGCAGCCGTGTATTGCCCACCTCTCCCCCTTACACACCGTATATAACTTGCCTCTGTCAATATATTTGTTTCCTCAACCTATTGGAAAGAAAAAAATATATATATACAGCGGCGAGCGTTGTGTTTGTAAACTTACTCACATACACTGCTGGCACCTGTTGGCTCATGCAACAATTCTATACATTTTCCATGTCGGTGGCGGGTTGTTGAAGTCTTTTGCAACGTATATATCCAATACACTTTTGAAAGTTGCAGGAGGATGAATTCTGCCTCCAACCGTCGATACTCTGTTGGTTTGGTAGTTCTGTTGTCCCTCACTATCACTTGTTTTTTTGTTTTTTTGTTTTGTTTTCTACTCTATCACTTCCTCACTTAACTCTTTAGTCAACGAGGTTTTTTTTTATTTTTTGGTGTTTTTATGTAACTATTTTTATTTTATTTATTTTATTTATTTTTACCTCGTTTATATATATAGTTTTGTTTATATCTACACTAATTACTTATCATAGTTGCGTTATTTTATTTTGTTGTCATATAAAATGGTGTTTATTTTTTTGTTTCCTTTCTTTCCTTTTTCATCTCTTTCTTCTCCTCCTCCTCCTTATTCCTTTTCCTCTTCCTCTTACATTAATATTTACCGTCCGTTACTCCATAGTCATTACTTACCTTAATCTCTTCTGCCCATCTTCCTCCTTCCTCCATTCTTCTTCCTCCGTTCTCCATTCTTCTTCCTCCGTTCTCCATTCTTCTTCCTCCGTTCTCCATTCTTCTTCCTCCGTTCTCCATTATTCTTCCTCCGTTCTCCATTTTTCTTCCTCCTTCCTCCATTCTTCTTCCTCCGTTCTCCATTCTTCTTCCTCCGTTCTCCATTCTTCTTCCTCCGTTCTCCATTCTTCTTCCTCCGTTCTCCATTATTCTTCCTTCATCCTTCTCCCTCCGCTTTTCTTCCTTTTCTCTTATTCTCATGTTTGTATTTTATTGCTTATTTCACCTGATGATACAGCACCCTAACCTCACGTAACCTAACCAAACCTAACCTAACCTAACCTAACCTAACCTAACCCAACCCAACCCAACCCAACCTTCACCACAAACTTCCTGAAATTAAAAACAGAACACAAACATTGTATTAGCGTAAGCCGTAAGGTAACACGTTTTGAACTGGTACAGAACATGTTTAGTTTTCACTTTGTTGCCAACCCCATCTGGCTTGGTTAAATTATTATATTATATTAAACTGATCTTTTTTGTATCGTATCATAACCATTTAATGTAGTTTAATATGAGGTTCAACTTATTGCTGCAAGAAACCGATTAATTTATATATATATATTCAATGTGGTTTTTTCTTGTTTAACTCCTCCAGCACTTCAGTCTCTGTGATGCAGTGTAGCCAGAAACTGTCTTCTCCCCTCTAAAGTGCGGTATAGCCAGAATCTATCTCTTAAAATCTACGATACATTATAGCCAGAATCTAGGCTTTAATATCTATGATGCAGTGTAGCCAAATCAAGCCTCTATTCAATTATGCAGTGTTGCCAGAATCAAGAGTAAACACAGTCTCACCCATCATTCACTGTCATACCCATAACCAATGTGTTGTTTTGTTGTGCCGTCTCTCTCAGTCACTTGACACAGCTTGACATCACCTTCAACTCTGCATTTATCCTTGTAACTTATACGTGATGTGGTGTTTTCTGGTCACTTACGTACACTGGTGCTTCTTGGCTCTCTAATGCTTCTGTCTACGTACACTTGGCTGTCTAATGCTTCTATCTACGTACACTTGGCTGTCTAATGCTTCCATCTACGTACACTTGGCTGTCTAATGCTTCCATCTACGTACACTTGGCTGTCTAATGCTTCCATCTACGTACACTTGGCTGTCTAATGCTTCCATCTACGTACACTTGGCTGTCTAATGCCTCTATCTACGTACACTTGGCTGTCTAATGCTTCCATCTACGTACACTTGGCTGTCTAATGCTTCCATCTACGTACACTTGGCTGCCTTAATGCTTCCATCTACGTACACTTGGTTGCCTAATGCTTCCGTCTACGTACACTTGGCTGCTCCACGCTTCCATCTACGTACACTTGGCTGTCTAATGCTTCCATCTACGTACACTTGGCTGTCTAATGCTTCCATCTACGTACACTTGGCTGTCTAATGCTTCCATCTACGTACACTTGGCTGTCTAATGCTTCTATCTACGTACACTTGGCTGTCTAATGCTTCCATCTACGTACACTGTTCCGTCTTGGGTCTTCTACTGCTTGCTCACTGCCTACAACACTCACCACTTGTTATTATTCATTGTATTCTATCTGTTCCTTTATCACTCTATGTTACCACACACTTTTATTTTATTTATTTTTGTTAACTTTTGTATTTTTCTTTTTAACATCCCTGAGTGATTTGTAAACTATTTTTTTTACGTGTCTTTTAGTTTCGTTCTTTGATATGATCTTTACTTTCAAAACCATATATTTTTTTTAATCTCTTTGTACCAGCACTTCTTTCGGTATTAAATTCTGTTTGTTTTGGATTTTGTTTGTATTCTGATTCGTATTGTTTTATCATATTTGTTGTTGTCTGTTTTCTGTTGGTTATTGTTTGTTTTCTGTTTATTATTATTGTCCTGTTTTTTTTTCCTGTTTAGTGTTTATATCTTGTATATTTTTGTTTTTTCCTGTATATTATTGTTTGTTTCTTTTTTATTTTTGTGTTTTTCCTGTTTATTATTATTTCTCGATTTTTTATTGTTTTGTTCTTTATATTTCCTGCTTGTTTTCCGTTTATTTTTCGTTTGTTTCCCGTTTATTTGTTGTTTGTTTCCCGTTCTTTTTTGGGGGGAGGGTTTCCTGTTTATTTTTATTTATTTCCCGTTTATTTTGGTTTGTTTCCCGTTTTTTTTTGTTTCCTGTTTATTTTTATTTGTTTCCTGTTATTATTGTTTACATCCTGCTCTCAAACGCATGATATTAGTCTATGCCCAACATGATTCTCGCTTCCTACAGCGTCTTGAGCCAGGCTTCTCACCTTCCCTCTCTCCTGTACTTTAGAGTCAGTTCCAGCTTCTTACTTGTTTTTCCTAACGAGTCAACGAAGGAGCCAGGCAGAGGAATTAACAGCAGAGGAAAGAGTCAGTTTAATTCTCCTTTACTGAACGTCAGATGCAACACACCGATCGCTTGTAAATTAATCGATAAGACTAGTACTGTATTCATAGGACGAAATTCTTGTATGTGTGTGGGTGTGTGTGTGTGTGTGTGTGTGTCTGTCTGTCTGTCTCTGTCTGTCTCTGTCTGTCTGTCTGTCTGTCGGTCTACGGTACAGAATTAATACCACTCCCTTGCTTCCTGCAGTAAGTAATCACGGACAAGACAAATTTCACCACAACGACAAATAAAAAAAAAATACAACCACAGTGAAACAAAATTGACTAAAAATAAAACATAAACACCGTGTTGATAAAAAAAAACAAAAACTGATATACAAAAAAAAACATTTAGGCTTTGGTTATATATTTTCCAGTTTGGTTGAAATTTAAATATAAAATGTTCAATACAACTCAGCTCTGAACGTTTTCAAAATAAATTCCCCGATTGATAAGAGACGAGACACCCAAATAAACGTTCAGTACCACGGGAGAAATTGTCGGTTGGGTAGTTGACTGATATATATTTTTTTCCCTTTTTTTTTACTCCTGGACTTGAGAACCTTGATATTAATATTGACTTTGTGGAAGTATTATGAAAGATGCAGGAGTTGGGCGAGTGGGGGGAGAGAGGGCTTCTTTTGTACACTTGTGGAGGTGTTGAGGTGGGGTGAGGGGGTGGCGTGGGGTGAGAGAGGATGAGGGGTATGAGGGGGGAGGAGGTAAGGTGAGGAGGTGGAAGAGTGGGGAAGGGGTGGGGAGGACTGGGGGGGTGACGGGGGGTGGTGAATGAGGTGGGAATGAAGAAGGGGGGATTAGTGGAGGGGTTGTTGGCGTTGTATCTTGGTCATCCATCTTTCTCTCTCTCTCTCTCTCTCTCTCTCTCTCTCTCTCTCTCTCTCTCTCTCTCTCTCTCTAAATCTTAACCTTACTGCTTTCTCTCCCATAACAACCTCTCTCTATCACTACTTTCACTTGTGTCACCTTGCTAAATTACTTTCGACGACTTTCTCCGAGTCTCATTCTTGCTTTCGTTTACCAAAGAGAGAGAGAGAGAGAGAGAGAGAGAGAGAGAGAGATTTACCATTAATATATTATCACTTTTAACGAATACTGGAAGGATTTTTTAAGCCTTGAAACGAGAGAGAGCAAAAAAAGGTGTTTAATTCCCCCCCCTCCTATCTCCCGTGACGAGCATCATGGGTGCAAAAAACCACGGCGGCATAATGACTACAAAGGGTATTTTTAATGAGTTACTGCGATGTTGTGGGTCTTCGGGGTGAGACGGAAAAGGATGAGTGAATATTAGTGTTTGTTTTTTCAGTGTGTTTTATAAAGTGTTAAAAGCGTATTTATATATTGTTTATGTATTATCTTAAGGTGTTTATATAAATATTTTTTAATTGTTTACAGGTTGTTTTTAAGACTCGCAGTGTATTTAGGTGTTGATAGACTAACACACACACACACACAGGCCGGACCTCTTCTAATCGGTTGTGCCATTTCAAGAAATATTAAGATCTGTTCAGGTGTCTGGTATAAGACTCTTGTGTCTTGGGGAGCGGGAGACACTTCCATGACAGCACTGGAGAGGTCAAGACACACACAGAGTTGATGATAAACTAAACTATATTAGATCAAGGCAACACAGTACAGGAGAAGTTATCGTCACCACATCACGCCACACCACAGCCACACCACGCCACACCACGCAACACTAGACCACACCACAACCACACCACACCACGCAACACTAGACCATAGCACAGCCACACCACACCACACAACATCCAGGACAAAACTGATTCAGCCGGCTCGCTCCTCCGAAAGCCTTTCAAATATTGCCGCTAACCTAACCTAATACCCAGCCCAGCCCAGCCCAGCCCAGCTCAGCCCAGCCCAGCCCAGCTCAGCCCAGCCCTGCCCTACCCAACCCAACATTATGAAGGAAATCTAACGTAGTCATGCTTACCCTTATTATAATTGATAACTTCATTTGGTCAATTAAAAAAAATATAATAAATAAATAAAAATAAACAACTTGTCTCGCTCCAGGGAAAACTTTTGATTCTTTTTCATGGCGGCAATTTTTTTCCTAAGTTTAAAAAATGGAAACATGCAAGTTACGTGAGACGAATATAAAACTCAGGCTTTTGGGACAAACCTTTGTGTGTGTGTGTGTGTGTGTGTGTGTGTGTGTGTGTGTGTGTGTGTGTGTGTGTGTGTGTGTGTGTGTGTGTGTGTGTGTGTGTGTGTGTGTGTGTGTGTGTGTGTACGCACTGAAGAGAGAGAGAGAGAGAGAGAGAGAGAGAGAGAGAGAGAGAGAGAGACGTCTGACCGCTGATATTCTCCGCCGCTGACAATCACTGTCACCTGACACAACCTCTGATGTGACCCTGACATCAACGTGCACTGATATTCACAGCTCTAGACACTCACAGCTCCTGACACTCACAGCTCCTGACATTCACAGCTCTTGACACTCACAGCTCCAGACACTCACAGCTCCAGACACCCACAGCTCCTTACACCCACAACTCCTGACACTCACAGCTCCTGACACCCACAACTCCTGACACTCACAGCTCCAGACACCCACAGCTCCTGACACCCACAGCCCAGAACACCTAAAGCCGTTAACATCTAGCCCTGACACTCACATTAACTGACACCAACAGCAGCTGACGCCCACAGCAGCTGACACCCACAGCAGCTGACACCCACACCAGCTAACGCCCACAGCAGCTGACGCCCACAACTCATGACACCCACAGCTCCTGAAACCTGACCTATGTTAATACATAAATGCAGAGTAACATACACACACACACACACACACACACATACACACATACACACCTGCCCGCCCATCCGCCTGCTCACCCATCCACCTGCCCGCCCGTCCGCCCACCCGCCTGCCCACCCACCCACCTGCCCGCTCACCCACACACACTCACCCACACACACACACTGTTATCAACAAGGCCATTGCACTAGGGCTGCCCACCAACCTGGTCTCATGGCTCACTGATTTCTTGGGTGAACGGCGGCAAGCAGTCAGGTACCAGGGTTCTGTCTCCACATTCCAACACCTCACCTGCGGTGTTCCCCAGGGGACCAAGATGGGACTACTGTGCTTCCTCATCCTGATCAACGACGCTCTATCGGACACTCCTCGCAGGTGGAAGTACTTGGATGACTGCACTGTGGGGCTTACAGCGGACAACACCGCACCGGACTACTCATCGCTACAAGGCACCCTGAACAGGCTACAGGCATGGACTACGGAGAACAAGGTCACCATCAACCACACCAAAACCGTAGTCATCAACATCAATACCGCCACCACTCCAGTGCAAGCTCCAGCAGTCACAGTGGGTGACCATCCTCTCCAGCTGGTGCAGTCTGCCAAACTCCTGGGTGTTACCATAGACCACAAACTGGACTGGAAGGCCCATGTAAACAACACAATCAAGCCAGCCTCGTACCGACTCTACATGCTACGACGACTTAGGTCACTTGGGATACCCACGCCAGAGTTGAGGACCATCTATAACGCCTTTATTCTCCCCAAACTAACGTATGCGTCACCAGCCTGGTCGTCTTCTCTCAACTCCACCCAACATCGTCGGCTAGAGAAGGTACAGAAAAGGGCCTGCAGAATCATGCTCGGCGCAGACTACTCCGGCTACAGCAACGCTCCCTCCACCCTGGAAATGCCATCCCTCAGTGACCTCCACCACCAAGCACAAGCAAGGTTTGGCAGTGGACTCCTGCACCATCCTCGTCATCGCCACCTCTGCCACCGGCAATCCCCCACCCACCTCGCGCAGTCCGCCATTACAACAAAATTCAGCCCATAAGAGCCCGCACCGATAGATATAAGAATAGCACCATCCCATCTATTGTTAAAATAATAAACAGCTCCTGATTTATGTACTATACAGCCCTGTAAATGTATTGAACGCATATCATTATGTCTATTTCAAATGTAAGTTTGTATATTTTCAGCCACCGGCTGCAACTCTATTAATAAACCGTTTATTATTATTATTATTTTTTTTATTATTATTATTATTATTATTATTATTATTATTATTATTATTATTATTATTATTATTATTATTATTATTATTATTATTATTATTATTATTATTATTATTACAGTATTACACACAAAGCCTCCTCACGACAAACGCAGTATCTAGAAGCTACAATCAGGGTAATGACTTTGTCTCTGGCTCGCGTAAGCTGAAATAAAACTCGTGTGTTCGACGGACTCAATAATTAATTGTTGACAAGATTGATAATTGCAAGCAAGGCTAAAGAGTTCCTGGGAAATAGTGTGATGGAAGCATTTATTGTCTCTCTCTCTCTCTCTCTCTCTCTCTCTCTCTCTCTCTCTCTCTCTCTCTCTCTCTCTCTCTCTCTCTCTCTCTCTCTCTCTCTCTCTCTCTCTCTCTCTCTCTCTCTCATGTCACCTGGCACGAGTCTCCGGTACGCCCTCGAGGCCAGTTTCTAAATTAATCTATGAATCAGAAATGACTGAGGGGCAAGATGGTGAGGGGGAAGTGCAATTACTAAATAAGTGAGATAGGAAATGAACGAGGGAAAGAGGCTGAGGGAAAGGAGAGGGTGAAGTAAGTAGGAGGAAGCGAGAGTGAAGGAGGAGGGAGTGAGAGAAGGAGGAGGGAGAGAGAGTGAAGGAGGAAGAAGTGAGAGTGAAGGAGGAGGGAGTAAAGTAAGTAAGAGGGATTGAGAGAAAGAAGGAGGAAACAAAGAGTGGAGTAAGTGGGAAGTGAGTAAGAGTGAAGGGAGAGGATGTGAGTAGGAGAATGGGGAAGGAAGGAAGAGGGATCGAGAGTGTGAAGGAGGAGGAGAGGATGTGTGAGGAAAGAAGGGGGGGGGAATTAAGAGAGAAGATGGAAGGTATAGAGAAGAGTGGAGTAAAGAGGGGTGCTTAGTAGGAGGGGAGGGAGGGAGGGAGGGAGGGAGGGCAAACGAAAGGGAGAGGTTTGAGTGAGGGAGGAAGAGGAGGAGGAGATGACATGTGGAAGGAGGGGAGTGTGTGTGTGTAAGTGTGTGTGTGTGTGTGTGTGTTGGGGAGGCCCTTGAGTTAGTGTGAGTTCAGAAACCTTTGAGTGAGTGAGAGATGAGAGGCTTTTAGGTGAGAGTTAAGTGGTAGTAGAACTTTAAGTGAGGAAGGAAGGATAGGGAGGGAGAGGGAAAGGGTGAAAGGAAATGATAGAGGGGAAAGTTCGAGATTAGAGAAAGAGTGAGGATGGGAAATAGAGAGAGACAGGGGGAAGAGATTAGAGAGAGAGATTTGGGAAGTTACAGGCCCACTGAGAGAACATACTGTATGTGGACGACTCGGGGCCCACCAGGCCTTTGACTCGGGTGATGATTTGATCCGAGTAGTGGGCAGCAAAATCTCCAGAGAACTCGGGGTGACAGAGTTGATTTGCTATGGGGGTGAGGACGGGAAGGGAAGGGAAGCTCCAGCGTGTTTGGGATGTGTTTTCTTGTGTGTCGAGTTAATTTTTCTTTAATGTTTGGATTTCGGACTCTCTCTCTCTCTCTCTCTCTCTCTCTCTCTCTCTCTCTCTCTCTCTCTCTCTCTCTCTCTCTCTCTCTCTCTCTCTCTTTTAAATGACTACGGAGTGATAATTCTGAAAACTAATTTGCTACTGCCGGCAATGTCGTGGGTTTTGATTAAATCTGGGAGCTGCAGTGGGGTGAGGAAGACTCAGGGTAATCCAAGGACTGTGGCTCAACTCAGGGTCGACTCCTCCTCCTCCTCCCACGTCCTCCTCCTCCCAATTCGTCCTCCTCCTCCTCCTCGTCGCCCTCCTCCGTCTCGTCGTCGTCCTCCTCCTCCTGGCTGTCCTCCTCATCCTCGTCCCTTTCTCGTCCTTCTCCCTTTCTCCTCGTCCTCCTCCTTCCCATTCTTCTCCTCTACCCCTTCCCCACTTTTCCTCCTTGTCCCCTTCTCGTCCTTCTCTCTTCCTCCACCTCCTCCTCTTCTTTACTCCTCCGTCCCTCTGCCTCCTCTTCCACCCAACGAAGTACAGTAACTCCGTGTCCTAGAGGAGCGCCACTGCCGGCACAAGTCTGGCGGAGGTTCGTCTGCCCTGCCTTTCGTAACTCCAATTCCAGAAAGTGTGTCATTTGTTGAGGTTTAGATGGGAGGTAACGCCAGACGGTTGATTGCTCGTGGTGACGCTTGTTTTAGAATTATGATAATCCCCCATGTTGTGTTCATTAAGATCGGTGAATCTGTCTGTCTGTCTCTCTGTCTGTCTGTCTCTGTCTGTCTGTCTCTCTCTCTGTCTGTCTCTCTGTCTGTCTGTCTCTCTGTCTCTCTGTCTGTCTGTCTCTCTGTCTGTCTGTCTCTCTGTCTGTCTGTCTCTCTGTCTGTCTGTCTCTGTCTCTCTGTCTCTCTGTCTGTCTGTCTGTTTGTCTGGCTGTGTGAATGTCTGTCTTCTTGTGACACTTTATGCATATCTGTTCAGGAGCCTTTCAATCTGTCTGTCTTTGAGTCTGGTTTCTGTTAGTGTGAGTGTCTGTTTGTGAGTCTAGTTTCTGTCTGTCTGTCTGTCTGTCTGTCTGTCTGTGAATCCAAATATTTTTCTATTTGTCTTTTGTCTATCTAACTGTCTGTCTGTCATTTTATAATCAAATATTCCCGGCATAATGGAGCCTCTTGTTTTCATTTAACTCTCAATTTCACTTTCATCGTTGTGTTCCTCCAAATAAGGCCATGAACTTGTCTTGGTGACCTTGACCTGGGAAAATGCCCGGGTCACGTTCAAACACACAAAGCAAAGTATTTTTTTCTTTTTACCGCATTTCAGTATTTTTGTCCATTGATTTTGTTATTCTGATGTGGGTATTTTTATTTATTATGAATAACCCAAAACTGATCTTGAGATAAATGAAAGAAAAAAAGTGAAAAAAGTGAAAACAATTGTGATTTGAATATTACACACATTTCACACACTAATTTCCATAACTGTATAATAACATTGATATTTTTAACATTATTATTTGTTTACCTATAACGTGTTGCCTTTTTGATATATTAAAAAAAAATTCAATCCAACTCGACACGGAATTTGATTTTCTCCCATTGATTTTGTCTTGTTTAGTATTCAAGGTAATTTCTCTTAATATTTAGAAAACATGAGAGAATTTGTTTTTTGTTTTTGGAAACAAGTGAAAATAGATTTATAGTTTCTGGAGATTTTGTGAGTCGTGTGTGTGTGTGTGTGTGCAATGTGTGTGTGTGTGTGTGTGTGTGTGTGTAACTTACTGATAAAAATAGTGTGTTATTTTTGGAAAAGAAGCAGACAGACAGGGCAAGGAGAGAGAGAACTAATCACTCTCTCTCACTCTCACATTATTAGGTCTGTTAATTGTGTCTCTATCACGCGACCGACAACAGTAATCACCTTAACGACGGCTGAAGCTCGCTGGTTGGCTCGTAACAAGCAATTTTCTCCTAATTATTGTCTGTCTCCCATCAAAATAAAGTTTATTGTTAATGCCAGTCGTGAATTTACTCTTGATTAGATTATCTCTCTCTCTCTCTCTCTCTCTCTCTCTCTCTCTCTCTCTCTCTCTCTCTCTCTCTCTCTCTCTCTCTCTCTCTCTCTCTCTCTCTCTCTCTCTCTTACCCAGGTTTCTTCCTATTCGTTATTTTCTTCATTCTCCTTCTATCTTCTTTCTTCTTTCTTTTCTTTCTAATTTTTTCTTCTCTTTCTTTCTTTCTTTCTATTTACGTGAAAGGCATTGATATAAAAGCTTGAAAACCAATGTACAAACTTCTATGAAAAGGCATTTATTTTACTTCCTGGATAAAGGCCGTTGGAGCCTTTTTACCGATAGTTTTCCAGTTCCAGGAGTTCAATGCAACTTGCAACAAACGACACTGCACAGATACTAGTCTAACTTTGCAATGTCCTGAGTCTCTATATGCTAAGGCAAACGCTTCTTAGTTCTGCTCTTCAATAAGCCTTTGATATTTTTTTTTCCGAACTGGTTACAGAAAATTTTTAGTATTGCAAAAAAAAAATAAAAAACCCACATCAATATTTATTTCACCTTTGAAGTTCCTCTCTCTCACCCTATAGTAATTTACGCCTCCCTTTCAGTCTTTAAGCCCCATCCTAAATCCTTAATCTAATCCTAATCTTTCAGCTTATTCTTAAAACCATTATTCCCTTCCAATCTCTCAATTCTCTCCCAATTCCCGAGAATCCTTCCCATTCCCCCCGCAACATCTTACTAACTGTGGTAGTGTGGGGGGATTGGTCGTACGTGTGGCAGCGTGTATGTGGGAGCTGATCGTACGTGTGGCAGCGTGTATGTGGGAGCTGATCGTACGTGTGGCAGCGTGTATGTGGGAGCTGATCGTACGTGTGGCAGCGTGTATGTGGGAGCTGATCATACGTGTGGCATGTGATCGTGTGTGGCAGCGTGTATGTGGGAGCTGATCGTACGTGTGGCAGCGTGTATGTGGGAGCTGATCGTACGTGTGGCAGCGTGTATGTGGGAGCTGATCGTACGTGTGGCATCGTGTATAAGGAGTGATATGTGTAAAACAATGACAACCAGACAACTAAGAAAAAGTCATTTAGTGCGTTGCCTTAAGACATACAATACTAATCTCTCCCCAAAATAAATAAATAAATAAATAAATAAATAAATAAATAAAATTCCCACGTGCGGTAAACATTTATCAGTCAGGTTAGAAATAGAGATAGATAAATAAATACAAGTGATAAAAGAAATACTACCCAGACACAAAGATAGCAACAAACATGGCGACACTATTACATTTCAACTCGACTCTTATGTTCCTCAGTTTTCCCTCACGATCCAAACTTGAAAATAACATAGGAATGTGTCGGAATCCAGAGCTAATGAAGAACCAGAACGTAGCTCTTGCCTCACACCCTGGGAGGTCTTTTGTGTTATTGTACTGAGTGTAGGCTTATGAGAGGTTCAGGTAAAGGTGTGTACAGGAGGAAGGCTTACTGTGTTGCAACCTGACCCGCACCAGTGTTGTGTGTATGTGTCGTAGTTAAAACTTTAATGTTGATAATAGTTACAAAAACGATACCACTCATACTACTACTACTACTACTACTACTACTAATGATGATGATGATGATGATGATGATGATATAAAAATGTACTCGTGACACTAATAGCATTTGTAGCAATACGTATACTAATAACAGTATCAACAACACATACATACATACATACATACATACATAATTAGATACATACATACATACATACATACATACATACATAATGGTTGACCCTCGTGTACGAGGATGGCTGGCCCTCGGGTCACCTAGGCGTGAATTTGTTAAAGGTGTACAAGTTGTCGCCAACACAACAACCACACCCTCAGTTAACGAGTTGCATGATCCAGTTTCAAGGAATAGTCTGAGAAGACCGGACAACTCGCCAGCTGCACTGGCTAAGCATTACCTCGTAATACTATCCGCAAATCGATTAACATCCGGGATCGAACTCGGGTCCGTTCGCTTGCGAGGCGAACATGCTGACCATTACACCACATACATACAGTACATACAGACATAGATAGATAGATAGATAGATAGATAGATAGATAGATAGATAGATAGATAGATAGATAGATAGAAACAAATGGCACTGACTACATTATTCATGAGATCCTTCCCGCTTAAACAATATTAATAATGTTACTCTCTTTATTATTCGTTTCTCATTATCGTTATCATTAATAGTATAAATTATAGAAGAATTAATAATGGCTGTAATAATGATAATCCACCTAACATCAGACGGCCCAGGTGTTCGGGTGCCGCTCCTCCCTCCGTTGTTGAAGTCATTCCAGCATTTTCCGGACGCATGGAGCCTTGTTTGTGTGCTTTGACGCCTGGCTAACCATGCGTCCAAGAGCTCCAGTTAGGCGTCCTCGTGTGCCGTAGTATGTCATTTTCCTCATTTTCCTCATTTGCCTCATTTTCCTCACTCGTTAGCAAAAACAGCAGCCAGTATCGAGCATGAGGACAGTTTTCCTCTTGTTTTCTTTCACTCAGAGGGAGTTAAAAACGTCGACATGGGTAATAATTTATGTATTTTTTTTATCTCAAGGTATCATGAGCCACAGGAAGACATTTCTCTTTTTATTGCCATTTCCTCATTTTCTTTCTTCAGGGCTCGGTAATAACGCGTACAATGAACTGGGGTTTTTCTTCCTCATCTCACTTAGGTGTGAAGTCAATAACAATGTGCAAAAGGACAATTTTCCTCCTCCCGTTGGTCATTAGCGAGGAAACCCACTGGTCTACAAAATCCTTATTATAAACAGATTTTCCTCATTGAGCCAGACTTTCTCTACGCTTTATTGCAACAACTTTATTGCAACAAACTCACTTTTGGGCTGCAACAAACTAACTTTTCATTGCAACAAACTAACTTCTCATTGCAACAAACTCACTCTTCTTTGCAACAAACTCTCACTCTTTATTGCAACAAATTCCTTCTCCTCGTTGCAACAATCATTCATATTGCCGTAAGAATTTCCTCCTATTAACACCTACAAAAGAAGAATGTAAACAAACACTTATTTACCTATGATCAACCATCCAACCTTACCTGACCTGACGGGTGGATGGTTGTCGTGCTTGAGGGAAACCGCTCTTCAGCCTTACAATTCAATTACTACGCAATGGTTGTATACGTTTATCTTGCGTGTGTGTGTGTGTGTGTGTGTGTGTGTGTGTGTGTGTGTGTGTGTGTGTGTGTGTGTCGTAAAACTAAAATTTTTGGTCTATGCTGATCCATGGGTTGGGTTGGGTTGGGTTATGGTAAGGTTAGGTATTGGTTAGGTTAGTTTATGGTAAGGTTACACAGGTTTTGGTTAAATGAGGGGATAAAAAGGCTTCTTGGCCACAGTTCCTGAAATGTTTATCTAGGAACACTAAATTTTACACCAAAGAATAAGTTTGAAGTGTGTTTTTACTCTCTCTCTCTCTCTCTCTCTCTCTCTCTCTCTCTCTCTCTCTCTCTCTCTCTCTCTCTCTCTCTCTCTTTAAGCTCTCTCTTATTCTCATTTTCCTGCCCTATATCTTTCTCCTCCTCTTCCATCTCTCGCTGTCCTCTCTCTTCCTCCTCTTATTGTCTCACATCCTTCTCTATTTCCTTCTCCTCCAGTCCTTAATTCTCCTCTCATTTCTCCTCCTTCTTAAGCCTCTCCCTTCCCTTTCATCTTATCTTCCGCTCTTCACATCCACTACTCCACACTTGTTTTCCTACTTCCCCTCCTCCTCCACACCTGTATCTTCCTCCTCCCCTTCCTCCTCCACACCTCTATCTTCCTCCTCCTCCTCCACACCTCTATCTTCTCCTCCCCCTCCTCACCTCTATCTTCCTCCTTCCCTCCTCCTCCACACCTCTGTTTTCCTCCTCCCCCTCCTCCTCCACACCTCTATCTTCCTCCTTCCCCTCCTCCTCCACACCTCTATCTTCCTCCTTCCCCTCCTCCTCCACACCTCTGTTTTCCTCCATCCCTTCCTCTTCCTATTCTCACCTCCAAAAACGTCCCCCTGGAGTCATGGATCCCAGTGTCCCCCCGTCGAATAAAATGCTTCAGGCAGTTATCGGCTCAGCTGCATATCGCCAGCAGGTCATATATTCCCTGTAATATATAACCCGAGCGAGGCGTTTGAGAGTAACGAGGCCACTTAACAACCCGCGACCCGTCTCGACCCGTCTCGTACGTAATGAATCGCAGGTTTCGATACCCGGTCGGATAGAGGCCCGTTTAAATTTGTGTGAGTGAAGGGGGGACAGGGTGGTAGCGGTGTGGTTTTAGGTAAAGGTTGGGATTCTATATAATATTTGATCATTTGTTGGTGGGATGTTGGGGATATTTCTCACGCTTTTGTCCGTGGTTCCGAAGGTTGAGGAAGAGAGTAGTCGCTAGTGAGAGAGAGAGAGAGGGGGGAGAGGGTGTCTGTCTGTCTGTCTGTGTAAGTGTAAGTGTGTATGTCTAGCGCACATGTTTCAAGCACCTGAATAAAAGCATCAAACTGCGAGATGGCGAAATTAAAATCTGACATTCCAGAGAAATTGGGAGGGTAATGGAGCTCTTTGTCACGTTTGAGTGTTTGGCGGTGATGGTTGAGAAGCATAGAGAGAGAGAGAGAGAGAGAGAGAGAGATAGAGAGAGAGAGTAGGAGGAAAGATGAGAAAGGAGAGGAGAGAGAGGAAAAATCAGTGGGCATAAGATGGTTGAGAATTGGGGAAGTAAAGAGAGAGAAAGAGAGACAGAGAAGAGGAAGAAGAGATAAAGAAGAGTCGTTGGAAGGATGAGGGGGAAAAAAGATAAAAGAGGAAAGGTGCATGAAAAAAACATGAACAAGAGTAGGAAAAATGAAGGAAGGCGAGATAAAGAGAAGGAAGAAGAAGAAGAAGAAGAAGAAGAAGAAGAAGAAGAAGAAGAAGAAGAAGAAGAAGAAGAAGAAGAAGAAGAAGAAGAAGAAGAAGAAGAAGAAGACCACCAGCTGTTAGGGGGGATGGGGGGAGAAAGTTCCATGATATCCAGATCAAATATTCAGCCTTTCCATCATGGGAGGTAAAAATAATAACAGCATTTTTCACAGACGAGGCGTTGGCGGAGCGATCTAGTACCGGCTGGGGACGAAGATGGTGTAGATTAGAAAAGTAGGAGAGGAGAGGAAAGGAGGAGAAGGAAATAGAAATAAAATGATGGAAGATGATGTAGGAAGGAAATAAGCAGATTAGAAGAGGAGGGAAGGAGAAGGAGATAGAATTAACGAGAAAATGGAAGCTGATGTTGGAAGGAAAGGAGAAGATTACGAGAGAAGGGGAGGAGGAGGAGATAGAAATAACGAGAAAGTGGAAAATGGTGTGGGGAGTAAGGGAAGAAAGGAGAGGATGTAAAAATAATAGGATAACGTAGAAGAGGAAGGAAAGGCTAAGAATAAGTAAAAACAGTGAGAGAAAGAGAGGTGAATTGTGTAAGAAGGTGTTAGGAGAAATGAGAAAAAATAGGAAAAGATATGGAGGGGAGAAGAGAGGAAATATTAAGATTTGGTGAAGGAGGAGATGAGGATCACATGAAGATTAGCATCCCTGTTTATTTCACCTTAAGAACAACCACCACAATGTTAATCTAACCTAACCTGACCTAACCTAACCTAACCTAACCTAACCTAACCAAACCAAACCAAACCAAACCAAAACCCCAGATAGCGTTAGTGTTTAATAATCATCAGGTGAAATAATCCAGGGTTTAAGAAGGGTTTAATCTTCATATAATCCGACGAAAGAGTTGGATAAAGACTTAAAACTCTTACACTGAAGATCAAGATAAGTAAATAAGATAATCCGATAATCCTCTCTATTAGTAAGTTTGTATTTAATTAACACCAAGAACAGGAGATAAAAACGAACTATGTGTGAACTAATGAAAAGGAATGTGAACACTACTTAAGGAGAATCATGTAGGGGGTGAATTGCTCAGATGTTTTACCTTGTGTTTTTAAGGCGAGTGAGAATGTGTTATGAGAGAGAGAGATGAGGGAGGAAGGAAGAGATAAACGGAGAGAGGATAGACGGGAGAGACAGGAGTGATGAAGAGAGAGACAGGAGGCGAGGGAAAGAGAGAGAGAGAGGAGGCGAGGGAAACTGAGAGAGGAGGCAAGAGAAGAGAAGGGGAGAGAGAGGGGGAAAAGAGGGAGTGAAGGATGGAGGAGAGGGGGAGGAAGGGAGAGACAGACAGAGAAGAGGCAAGTGAAAGAGGAGAATGAGAGAGAGAGAGAGAGAGAGAGAGAGAGAGAGAGAGAGTTAGTTTTTATTTATTTATTTATTGGGGATCACCTGAAATTTTTGGCCCAATTTCCCATTATTCTTCAACCAATTTTTTTTTTATTCTGACACTGGATACAAAGTGGTCTTCCCGCCCTCTACCTTCCTCCCCTTTCCTTCCTCTTCCCGTTATCTCCCCTTCTCCTCCCGTTCCTCTCCCCTTCATTCTTTCCTCTCCACTTCCTCTCACCCTCCTCTCCTATTCTCCTCCCTCTACTCTACCCTTCTCCTCCCTCTCCTCCTCTTCTCTCCCCCTCCTCTCTCCTACCTCTCCCCTTCTCTCCCCCTCCTCTCCTTCCTCTCCTTCCTCATCCTTCTCTTCCCTTCCTCTCCCCTTCCCTCCTCTCTCCTTCCCTTCTCTCTCATTTCTCCCCTTCTCCCCTTACTCACCCCTTCTCTCTTTCCTCTCCCCTACCCTTCCCCTACCCCTCATCCTCCTCATCTCCCCTTCCCTTCCCCTCCTCTCCCCTCCTCTCAAGGTAATGTAGATAGATTTTGGGTTTTGTCCACTAAGGTTATTTTCATCGAGGTCAAAGGTCACCAACAGGTCACGTAGGACTGGTTGAGGGGGAGGGAGGTCCTGTTGAATGTTAGTCTTTTATTTATTTATTTTTAATTATTAGTCGATAGATTAATGCTAGATTTATTTCGGATTTCAGTTGAGTTAGGTTAGAATTCTTGAGTTAGGTTAGGTTAGGTTAGGCTAGGTTAGGTTAGGTTAAGGTTAGTCTGGATTAGGTTATAGGTTAGGATTCTTGAGTTAGGTTTAGTTAGTTCCGGTTAGGTAAGGTTAGATTAGGTTAGTTTTGTTAGGTTAAATTAGGTTAGGGTTTTGTTAGATTCTTGAGTTAATTTAGTTTTATGTAGGTTAGGTTAGGGTTTTCTTAGGTCTGGATAGGTTTTGGTTCAGTAAGATGCGTCAAATAGTCTCCTGCATCCTGTGGGAGCCATGTCTATGACCTGCCGGGGTGTAAAAAGTGACCCACCACGTCTCAATAAGCCGCCATCAGGAGGCGCCGGGCGAGCCAGCCAACCCTTCCTGATGACCCGCCTGTTGGAGGAGACCCACCACTCTTATACTGCTGTAGCGTGGTGAGTCCTTGTGGCGAGGGGCTTGTGACACCGTTTGACACACCTCCTGGCACATCTTCTGACACCTGACACCTTCTGACACTACTCCTGGTACATCTTCTAACACACCTCCTGGCACCTGGCACATCTTCTGACACCTGACACACCTCCTGGCACATCCCCTGACACACCTCCTGGCACATCCCCTGACACGCCTCCTGGCACATCTTCTGACACCTGACACCTTCTGACACTACTCCTGGTACATCTTCTAACACACTTCCTGGCACCTGGCACACCTTCTGACACACCTTCTGACACACCTCCCTGCACATCCTCTGACACACCTCCTGGCACATCCCCTGACACGCCTCCTGGCACATCTTCTGACACACCTCCTGGCACATCCTCTGACACACCTCCTGGCACATCCCCTGACACGCCTCCTGGCACATCTTCTGACACCTGACATACCTCCTGGCACACCTTTTGATACACTCCTGGCACATCTTCTGATACACCTCCTGGCACATCTCATGAACACCTGACACACCTGACACCTCTTGGCATATCTTCTGACACCTGACACACCTGGCATATCTGACACCTGACACACCTGACACACCTGACACACCTTCTGACACACCTGGCACACCTTCTGCCACATGACACACCTGACACACCTTCTGACACACCTGGCACACCTTCTGCCACATGACACACCTGACAATTTACATATATGAATAATAGTTTATACCATTGACGTAAGATGGAAGGTAAAATCTCACTGCAGGAGAAAATATAACACAGTTAAACAAGACTGTGTGTACCATCATCCACAACTATTTTGGATTTTGGACTTTTTAGTTTATTTTACTTGTAGTTTTTTTTTTTTTTTGCTTTATTTACTCATGTTTTTCCCTCTGTTTTTTTTTGTGTGTGTTGCTGGTTGAATCAGTGAACTTTTATTAATATTTGGTGTTTTAAAGCATTTTCATTTGGACAATTTTATGTGAAATTTTAGTGTAAACTCTGTAGTCATAATTTGTGATCAATAAAATATCTATCTATCTATCTACAGTATTTTGTTGGTAACTTTATCCTTCACTATCAATTTTAATTTACAATGCACAGGTGAGATTTAATATTACAATGACTAGCTACAATGAGAAATGCGGAGTGAATATTTTTTTTTTGTGTGTTTGATTTAATACATCTATAGTTTTACGGGTGAGTTTCTTTGATAATGTAGATTAATGATGTCACCCCAAGTTGTTAGTGGACCGTATGTGTGATCTTTCCTCATCTCAGTGGACCGTATGTGTGATCCTTCCTCATCTCAGTGGACCGTATGTGTGATCCTTCCTCATCTCAGTGGACCATATGTGTGATCCTTCCTCATCTCAGTGGACCGTATGTGTGATCCTTCCTCATCTCAGTGGACCGTATGTGTGATCCTTCCTCATCTCAGTGGACCGTATGTGATGATCCTTACTTATGTCAGTGGCCCGTATGTGTGATCCTTCCTCATCTCAGTGGACCGTATGTGTGATCCTTCCTCATCTCAGTGGACCGTATGTGTGATCTTTCCTCATCTCAGTGGACCGTATGTGTGATCCTTCCTCATCTCAGTGGACCGTATGTGATCCTTCCTCATCTCAGTGGACCGTATGTGTGATCCTTACTTATGTCAGTGGACCGTATGTGTGATCCTTCCTCATCTCAGTGGCCCGTATGTGTGATCCTTCCTCATCTCAGTGGACCGTATGTGTGATCTTTCCTCATCTCAGTGGATCGTATGTGTGATCCTTCCTCATCTCAGTGGACCGTATGTGTGATCTTTCCTCATCTCAGTGGACCGTATGTGTGATCTTTCCTCATATCAGTGGACCGTATGTGTGATCCTTCCTCATCTCAGTGGACCGTATGTGTGATCCTTCCTCATCTCAGTGGACCGTATGTGTGATCTTTCCTCATCTCAGTGGACCGTATGTGTGATCCTTCCTCATCTCAGTGGACCGTATGTGTGATCTTTCCTCATCTCAGTGGACCGTATGTGTGATCCTTCCTCATCTCAGTGGATCGCATTCATGAAAATATTGAATATAATCCTTTAATAACTTAGCTATCCATGACACAGTGAAGGACAGACTAGCGTTACCTCTCTTGACCTGTCACACACTGAGACTGATGCAGGTTCTTGGACGAGCCACTCACGACCATCATCTCTATTGACGTACATATAGAAAAAAAGTGTTAGATAATTTAAATCTTAATTAATTCTATAAAAAATATAATTTGTATGTTCTATGAGTAGTAATGAAGATAATTCGAAATATAGAAAATAAAAATGAAAGAGAATTTATCTACACAAAGTCAACGATGAACAGATATCTCACGGGCTGCAATCTGTACCTCGATGCGCCCCAGGTTTCCCCGTCACACTGATGTACAGTAGACAGAGGCTTTACTGTATAGTCCTGTTTCCTGCCGGACAATATAGATGAATTAAGGAATAAATGATTATACAAGGAATTACGAGGGGAATTAAGTTAAAAGATCACATAGCTGTTTATTAGAAAATGGGATTAAAATTAATAGCCTTTATACAACCGAAATCTAAATGCCTGAAAGAGGATTACACTTCATCTACTCTATTTTATTACTCAAACCTCATGAGTGTAAACGTGGTGCTCGCGGTGTAGGTGACGTGAGGCAGCCGGAACACACCCACACACGACACACACACACACACACACACCAGTCCTCGTGTCTCACCATTTTTATGACCGGTCAAATTGAACCAGGCCATTCCCTTAATGACACTACGGCTGTACTCACAATAACTGGTGGTTATTTTCCAAGGGTCGTGTTCTCTCGTGTCTTCTACCCTTGTTGTGGAGATGTTAAGTGCTGCGACGTCAACTTTTGTCTCGTACACATAAACATTTATTGTGGTGTATCTCAGTGACCAGATGACCTTCCCTCTCCTTCACTATAACTACCAAAGACTCGTTCTAAACTTAATGGCGTCTGGAGTCAAGAATCAAGAGACGTATTCAGGTTTTTGTTGACATTTACAGTATAGGTAGATTTTGGTGAGATAAATTCCCCTTTCTTAGGTCAGATTAAATTCCTTTTTTTTTAGGTCAGATTAGATTCCCTTTGATTACTTAATGTTCGGACGCCAAGTAGGATGATATTGTTTTACCTGTGGGCATTAATTAATTACACTTGATGAGGTACAGTTAAAGTTATGAAGCATTGTGTCATTACAGCTCTCAGTTTTACCCATCAAGATCCAATTAAATCCTATTTGTTAAGTCAAATCTATCGTAAAAAAATACCTGTTCAAAATCCCCCTCCGAAATCCCTACACCAAAATCCCTACACCAAAATCCCTACACCAAAATCCCCACACCAAAATCCCTACACCAAAATTCCTACACCAAAATCCCCACACCTAAATCCCTACACAAAAATCCCTACACAAAAATCCCTACACCGAAAACTCTCACACTGCAAATCCCACACCAGAAAATCCCCATGCTCAAAAACCTCACACTGCAATCCTTACACTAAAATCCTTACACTAAAAATCCTACACCAAAATCCCCACACTAAAACTCTACTAATCGAAAAATCCCTATACATTGAAAAAATCCCCACACCAAAACTCCCCACACTGTACCCCACATTCAAAAATCCCCACACCTAAATCCCTACACAAAAACTCTCACAAAAAAATCCCTACACCAAAATCCCCACACCAAAATCCCCACACCAAAATCCCTACACCAAAATCCCTACACCAAAATCCCCACACCAAAATCCCTACACCAAAATCCCTACACCAAAATCCTTACACCAAAATCCCCACACCAAAATCCCTACACCAAAATCCCTACACCAAAATCCCTACTCCAAAAATCCCTCCTCCAATATCCTTACCCAACCATTTATACTTTTCCTCACACTTCCAATAAGTTAATTGATATACTGATGTCGAAACAGTTTATTTAGCCAGAAAAATATATAAATACAAAGTGAACAAATAACCACAACACTGATATGGCTGTGATGTCTGTACGTGGCTGTGATGTCTGTACGTGGCTGTGGTGTCTGTACGTGGCTGTGATGTCTGTACGTGGCTGTGGTGTCTGTACGTGGCTGTGATGTGTCTGGTAATGTGGCTGCATGTCTGTACGTGGCTGGGTGATGTCTGTACGCGGCTGTGGTGGTCTGTGCCGTGGCTGTGATGTCTGTACGGCTGTGATGTCTGTACGTGGCTGTGATGTCTGTACGTGGCTGTGATGTCTGTACGTGGCTGTGGGTGGCTCCCCGCATGTGGGCTGGTGGAGTGTCTGGTACGCGGCTTGGGATGTCTGGTAATGCGGCTGGGTGGTGTCTGTACGTGGCTGTGATGTTCAAAATACGTGATGTCTGTACGTGGCTGTGGTGTTCTACGTGGCTGTGATGTCTGTACGTGGCTGTGGTGGCCTGGTGGTACGTGGCTGTGATGTCTTGGTAATGTGGCTGCGGATGTCTGGTACGTGGCTGTGATGTCTGCATGGCTGTGATGTCTGTACGCGGCTGTGATGTCTGTACGTGGCTGTATGTCTGCGGTCGTGGCTGTGGTGTCTGTGTACGTGGCTGTGGTGGCTGTGGTGTCTTGATGCGCTGTGGTGTCTGTAATGTGGCTGTGGTGTCTGTACGGCTGTGGTGCTTGTACGTGGCTGTGGTGTGTCTGTACGTATTGTGGTGTCTGTACGTGGCTGTGATGTCTGTACGTGGCTGTGGTGCCCACACGTGGCTGTGGTGTCTGTTCGTGGCTGTGGTGTCTGTACGTGTGGTGTCTGTACGTGGCTGTGGTGTCTGTAAGTGGTTGTGGTGTCTTTAATGTGCTGTGGTGTCTATAAGTGGCTGTGGTGTCTGTACGTGGCTGTGGTGTCTGCAATGTGGCTGTGGTGTCTGGTACATGGCTGTGGTGCCCCACGTGGCTGTGGTGTTCTACGTGGCTGTGGTGTCTCTACGTGCTGTGGTGTCTGTAAGTGGCTGTGGTGAGTCCCATGCTGTGTGTGTGCATGGCTGTGGTGCTCCATACGTGGCTGTGGTGTGTCTGTACATGGCTGTGGTAAGTCTGTACATGGCTGTGGTGTGTCTGTACTTAGCTGTGATGTCTGTACATGGCTGTGGTGAGTCTGTACGTGGCTGTGGTGAGTCTGTACGTGGCTGTGGTGAGTCTGTACGTGGCTGTGGTGTCTATACGTGGCTGTGGTGTCTATACGTGGCTGTGGTGTGTCTGTGTCTGTACATGCCTGTGGTGCGTATGTACATGGCTGGGGTAAGTCTGTACACACACACACACACACACACACACACACACACAGACGATGTAGCCCACCGAATACATCATCATTAAATCCGCCCATGTAAAACGCATTCATTCCCTCTGCTTAGTCTTTAAACAGTGAAAAATGTCACATGTTTTATCACCAGCGCCTTTGTGGACGTCACCACCACCTGTGACCTTATCATCTCGCTCTTTACCGCCGCTGATATCAATTGTTCATCTCGCTCAGGTATTTTCACAAACTGTATTTTTTTTTTACTTTTATCTTCGTCAGTATTGTTGTTAAAATGGATATATTTTTTTTTATGCTCCCTGGGAAGACCGCTGGTAGGAAATCAGCCTGAAAGATAAAAAAAATACTAAGCTTTTTTATATTTGTCAGTTTAAAAGCTTAAAAGAATCTTTGTTTTTATTGCCAGTCTGGTTGTTAATTAATAGTCTTTTTTATTTTGTTTTTTTATTTGTTGGTGTTTTTGTTCTTTTGTGATTTGATGGATTCATTTAGTTATTGAGTGAAAAATGAGGCGAGTTAATCTAGAAATCTGAGTAAAAGTCTGATCAATCGCCAGAGGTGAGGACAATGCTGGAGAGATGGTGGTGGTGGCTGCGGCTGCGGTGATGGTGGTGGTGGTGGTGGTGGTGGCGGCAGCAGGAACGTTCAGGCGGTGGTGGCGAGGATTCAGGTGATGGCGGTGTTCGGCGTGGTGGTGGCAATGGTAGTGACGGTGGCATCGACGGCGGTGGGTTGTACTTGTGATAATGGTGGTGATGGTGATTGTGTTGGTGGTAGGTCCTTCACGGTGATGTACTTTAGTAATGTACTCTGATTTACTGTGAGGAAGTACACACTACCTACAACAATCTACCACCACAACTACCACACCATTTCCTATCACGTGAGGTCCACACATCTGCATCTACTCAATAATTTAACTCTACACCTCACACACACAACTTTCCTAATATTTATCCACCATTAAAATGAATTAGAATGTATATAAACGTGTACCTGCGTGTGTGTGTTGTAGGAATGGAATTTCGGACCCCACTCAATGCTATTCACAAAATGTCAGGAGTTTCATTCTATCTTTTATCCGTGTTCTTTTTCACTTCGTCTCAATGCCACATGTTTAAACTCTAGGATAAGAAAAAATCCAACAAAAAACTCGACGGGATTTAACACTATAAAAAAAATATAGTGGCTGTGTTAAATTCCCTTCGTCTGTACAGTATCCCATAGAGTATGACAACTATATGCCCACAGAGCCACGTATATTTACATGGGAGCCACAGACATGAAGAGAGATCTCACCCTTTACTAGACGGATCATACAGAGGTAGAGCCTTGAGAGGTGTGGGTGTGGCTTTAACCCCCTTTCTACCCCCTAATAAAACACCCTTCCCTCCCCCACACCCCCCCCTTTCTCTGGGCCAAGCTCTACTATACCTTTGAACCTTGAACTTTAAACACAATCCTCACCCCAGCGTCTAGGGGAAGAGAAGGTGGGCGTGGGGGGGGGGGAGGGAGGGGGAGGGGGGCACAGAGTCTTCTAGCTTTGATGTCGTCCATATGAAACGCTGAGTGAAGTCGTTATGAAAGTGTACAAGAGGGTCTTTTGCCGTTTATTTACAAATTGCGTCGCGCCGCCTCCACTTGGACACGTTGCAGTCGTCGTGTAGTCTTTCATAATCACATATGCATGATAATTGTGTCCCTCTCCGCCGGCACTTACGTAGTCACCACAAATAACACCTTCCCTCGGCTTTGTTGGCACAGCGCACCCTAGCTTCTGTTACCAACCTGGAGTCTCTCTCTCGTGTGTTCTTTCTCATTCCACTGTTGTTCTTGGTCTCTTTTTTCATTCCCTTATTACTAATAGTTATTCATTTTGTCGTCTGCCTTAGTTCTTTCATTATCATTTACCTTACATCATCTGGGCAGGTCAGTCTGGAAGAGGAGACATGACGCAAGATAAATAATTAAATATAAAGTAAAGATAAATACAGATAGATTGTGATGACAGGAGTGTAAAGTGACAACGGGATGCAGAGAGATGAACCCAGGAAACAGGTAAAAATAATAGTGTTAGTTTGCAATGCAACTGCCGGAGAGCTTTCCTGTTGGAGCGTGGTGGTTCAGGCCTTGTGTATTGAGGGAAATTGACATGGAAATAGTCATTGTGTTTTCACGATGTACACACACACACACACACACACACACACATGTATAGATGTGTGTGTGTGAATCATGATGTTTACGGATAAAAGCATAAACATTGATAGGTAGTTATAAATGGATATTGTTTAATGAGTTGTGTATATAGTCTCACCTCTCCGGTGATAATTATATTCATATGAGTTTTTGAAGTGTTTTTTTTTTTTACATGTAATATGAGGCCAGTGTTTTAATGATGTTTCCATCATGTTTTTAATAAAGATAAAGCTCGGTGGAGCAGCGGCCGTGTAATATAGTGTGTATACCTGTACCCGCGGGGCCCTCTCACTCTTGATGGAATTAAATAGAGTAAAGCAATATATATATATATATATATATATATATATATATATATATATATATATATATATATATATATATATATATATATATATATATATATAACTCATTAAAGCAGTTCCAGTTACGGTGGTGTGTTAATTATTAGCAACGCGTTATCTGATTCCTGCAACACAGTGCAACAGCTAATATACTACAGTTATATATATATATATATATATATATATATATATATATATATATATATATATATATATATATATATATATATATATTATAAAACACTTACATTTGGTTATTGAATCATAACGATTCAAATTCACATTGAACGTAACAGGATACATCAGCAAGATACTCCGTTATAAAGCAATAAACCGAGTTATTTTGCCCCAAGTTACACTCTCAAATTTCCTTACGGCAGATGTTGTTATAGCTTACCGGTACATCGGGTGTGTCAAAGTCCCCCCAACACTTATGTGAGTGGTCTACTTACCATGCCCTCCCTAGCCTCCCCCCCACCAGGTGGTCTATACACCATGCCCTCCCCACAACCTCCCCCACCACAGCCTGCCCTCCCACACCCTGGCTTAACACGCTAGTTCTGCTGTAAGTCGACCATCACATGTGAACACTACAAGCTCCTAGTGACGAATCTGACAATGCTTGATGTCCACGAGGGAACTGCTGTACAGGGAGGTGTTGTGTGAGGTGCGGTCAGAGCAAGACCCGTGGCAGGTCGTATGTCTCTCGTGCCACCTTCATTCACACAATATCTCACTGTCTGGTCTGGTAATTAGCTTCCAGTTCCCTTACGAAAATCAATATCCCTTTAAATGGCTGTACCTCTGGGATTCTAACGGGTTGGTGTGAAAACGGTCTTGGGGAGCACTAGTAGTACCTGTACCATCCACCTGGACCTGTAATACCTGTACCACCCACCTGGATCAGTAATACCTGTACCACCCACCTGGATCAGTAATACCTGTACCACCCACCTGGATCAGTAATACCTGTACCACCCACCTGGACCTGTAATACCTGTACCACCCACCTGGACCTGTTATACCTGTACCACCCACCTGGACCTGTAGTACCTGTGCCACTTGGACCTGTAATACCTGTACCACCCACCTGGACCTGTAATACCTGTACCACCCACCTGGACCTGTAATACCTGTACCACCCACCTGGACCTGTAGTACCTGTGCCACTTGGACCTGTAATACCTGTACCACCCACCTGGACCTGTAATACCTGTACCACCCACCTGGACCTGTAATACCTGTACCACCCATCTGGACCTGTAATACCTGTACCACCCATCTGGACCTGTAGTACCTGTGCCACCTGAACCTGGGGTCTTTAAGTGTCTCGCCATCCCCCAGGTTCCTTCTCGAGATACCTGGAGTCCTTCACGCACGAGATCAGTCACCCTGTATGTGAAAGGTGCCGGTTGTTTTGTTAAGGACGCCTCGAGACTGAGTTGGACACCACTAGGCTGGGTGATACATCTTTGTCGTGTGATGTGAGCGTGGCGGGTTGACTCAGAGATCATCATTGTGGTGTAGAATGATTGTCACGGCTCTGTGGCAGTGCTTGGTGTAGTGTATTTACTGGCGTGGCAGGAGTCGTGTGGGTGAGTGGATGGCTGGACCAGGGAGGTGATGGTGGTGGTGTGATGGTGATTGGGGTGGTGGTGGTGGTGGTGGTGATGTGGTGGTAGTGTGATGGTGATTGGGGTGGTGTTTTGGTGGTGTGGTGATGGTGGTGTGGTAGTGTGATTTGATGGTGTGGTGGTGGTGTAGTGGTGTGATGGTGCTGGTTCTGTGATGGTGATGGTGGTGTGGTACTGTGATGGTAGTTGTGGTGGTGGTGCGATGGTTAGTCTGATGGTGGTAGTGGTGGTGTGAAGGGAAGCACTGACAAACACACACACACGCACACACACCCACACCCACACCCACACGCACACACACCCACACCCACACACAATAGAGGTATTATAAAAGAACTTCAAATTATTTCCTGTTGTACATAGACCGAGAACATGTTTGTAAAGCCACGTCATAACGAGTGTATTAAGGCACCCTGAGCAGGCCATCCCAACCTTGACTCAGTGTAAACCAACCATTCCCTGTCAGAACCCGCGCCTCGGTACAGTACTATATAGTGTCACTGTTACCCACTGGGACCATCCTCGCCTTAACCGATATTCCATTATAATCATTTTAAACAATCCATTTGGTTAGATCAAAGAGTTGTTAACATCAGTCGAATCTTTTTTCAACACAAAGTTCAAATATGAATTACTAACAGACACTCGTACATGCCTTGCTTTGACTACACCAGCTTCTAGTGTCACGGGTGCAGGCACAACTGTTAGTCAATCCTGAAACTTAATTCTCCCAGAAATTCTATAAATATTAGACTGACTCTACAATTTCATCAAAAAAAATATTGAAGTTCACGAGAAACTTCATGAATCGCTAATGACGGTGTGTAGTGGTAATATCAGGGATCATTGCCACTGCCACACAGCCTCACATAACGTGGTGTGGGTCTTCAAGGGGAGGCAAATGTGAATGTGTATTGTACAGTCACCCAAAAAAGTCCTGTCGCGAACCATGAACCCCGAGATTTAGACTCGTGAACCCGAAGCAGTAGATACATACATTATCCTGTCCATAAATGCTTCGGATTCAAGAGTCTGAATCTCGAGGGTTCATGGTTCGCGACAGGACTTTTTTGGGTGACTGTACGTAAAAAAAAATTTAATTCATATATACTGAATCTAAAGTGAACAAAATATAACCAATTAAATAAGTTAAAACAGATTACCGATATAACGGTTACTGTGTATAAAATATTAAGTTAATAATATAACACTGGTTGAATTAAAAGTTAAATAGATATAACTTGTACAGTACATTAAATATCAACACTACGGAGTTATTGAAATTTAACTCATAATAATTATGCTGAAAATCAATATTACACTAAAACAATAAAATAAAATATAGCTGAAACACAATTTTTTTCATAGTTTACACAGATAATTGAACACACACACACACACACACACACACACACACACACACACACACACACACACTGGAAATAACAACAAACCGCTGGATAATTATATTGTATCAAATAAGGAATTAATTAATGACATCACGTACTGTATACTGTATAGCTAATTGACTGTATCCTGTGGTGACGTTATTGTGGTATGGAGTATTACCAGGTCTTGTTCCAGTATTACCAGGTCTTGTTCCAGTATTACCAGGTCTTGTTCCAGTATTACCAGGTCTTGTTCCAGTATTACCAGGTCTTGTTCCAGTATTACCAGGTCTTGTTTCAGTATTACCAGGTCTTGTTCCAGTATTACCAGGTCTTGTTCCAGTATTACCAGGTCTTGTTCCAGTATTACCAGGTCTTGTTCCAGTATTACCAGGTCTTGTTCCAGTATTACCAGGTCTTGTTCCAGTATCCCAGGTTTTGTTCCAGTATTACCAGGTCTTGTTCCAGTATTACCAGGTCTTGTTCCAGTATTACCAGGTCTTGTTCCAGTATTACCAGGTCTTGTTCCAGTTTTCCCAGATCTTGTTCCACCATCACTCCATCCCCAAATAAAATAATAACTTATACTTGGGGGGTTTATCAGCACTAACACACACACACACACACACACACACACACACACACACACACACACACACACACACACACACACACACACACACACACACACACACACACACACACACACACACAAACAGACAGACAACCACCACCAACGAACCCCCCTCCCTCCCTATTCTCTCCTTCCCTCCCTCCTTCCTTCCCTCCCTCCTTCCCTCCTTCCTTCCCTCCTTCCCTCCCTCCTTCCCTCCCTCCCTCTCTCTCGGTGCTTCAGCAAGTGCTTTTACCTAAACTACTTGCCATTTATCAGCGAAAGAACCAAGGAACCTTTTCACCACATTGCTTCACGGTCAGAATGTTGCTCAGGGGGGAATGAGGGAGGGAGGGAGGGAGAGATTTCCAAAATAAATGGCTCGTGTAATGAGTTTTGGCAGCATTTAAGATGAACTTTTGGGGATTTTTGTATAATTCTGTATAATTTTCACTTGAGACTTTTACTTGCAGGAGACAAGATTGAGGATGTATTATGGGGGAGGGGGTCAGGGGGAGTGGGAAGGGAGGAGGGGCGGGGGGTCAGTTTGCATGGCTATACTTCACTTGGTGGGGTTCAGGGAGGGAGAGGGAGTGAGAGGTGAGGGAAGTTTGTCTCGCTTCTCTCTCACTGCAGCTTTGTGATCCAGTGTTAACGACGTCTTAGCTGTTTCTCAGTTGGTTCTCCTGCTTGATGGAGATCCTGAGAGACGTTCAGGTAAACACTCACACACCAGCTATGTGTTAATCCGTCCATGAGAGGGAGTCCTGGGACCACACCAGTGAGGTCCTGTGACACCAGTCCACGTGGTGTCCCCATGATGCTACGACACCACGTAGTGAATGAGTTGCTACAACATCATGTGAGGTTCCTCATACCACCATCTGTGAGGGAATTACTACACTACGTGTTTGCTGTTTAACACCTCAGCGCACAAGATCTACGTGATCTCCACTGTAAACATGCATCTGCATGTTCACTCTATGTTCCTTTACCTGTAGACTAATGATGGTGGAGGCACGAACTATACATACATAGATACTGCACATACATACATACATGCATAATTACATACATACATACATACATACATACATACATACATACATACATACATACATACATACATTCGAAGACAGGTAGTTACGAGGCAAACATTCAGGTACCTTACTGTAAAATATTTTATTGTAGATATTGCTAATGTCTCATAACTACAGGTAAGATCATGACACACCTGTTAGATCACGCGAATATCAGACACCCCAGTTTATTTCATCTGTTATTTAAACTAACATAACCCAACCCAACCACAACCAAACCCAACCAAACCCAACCAAAACCAACCAAACCCGTACCAAACCCAACCAGACCCAACCAGACCCAACCCAACCAGACCCAACCAAACCCAACCCAACCCAACCCAGCCAACCCAACCCAACCAACCCAACCCAACCCAACCCTAACCTAACCCAACCCAATTTTTCTACCGTTTCTACCGAATCACACTCCTAATTTCTAAAGTCATCGTCTTTAATACTTTAATATTTTATACATAACCTTTTAAGATTAGGTTAGGTTATGTTAGGCTAGGCTAAGTTACATTACGTTGGGTTAGATTAGGATAGTGTTGGGTTAGGTTAGGTTAAGTAAGGGTGCTTAATCATTACGTGATATAAACTGGGGTGCCTAATCTTCAGGTGATCGACTTTTAACTCTTAGCTGGGGTCAAGAAACGTTTACGCTGCCTGGGTCCACATGGTTCATACGGTCTAGACTCCTCATAAATGAAGATGTAAGAATGAACCTAACAACTAGAGTACAGACATAAAACAGCATCAGAAGCATATTGAGATTCCACCTTAATTAGACACGTAACCAGAGTACCAGGTAGACTACATAATTAATGAAGAATATATTAAAAGAAATGTAGAGAGAGAGAGAGAGAGAGAGAGAGAGAGAGAGTATAGATATAATAAGATAATATGCTGCAGGTCGTGGTCACTCTCCTGTAGTGTAATATTGAAAATTTGTCGTGTGTGTGTGTGTGTGTGTGTGTGTGTGTGTGTGTGTGATTTTTTTATTTTGCCGCTTACAGCTGCTACTTTATTGTGCACCCTACACTCTTCCTGTGAGCGGTAGCGCAAAAGGATTACAGAGTAGAGTTTACAAAGGGTCATAATAATTAACCCCCGTTGTCAGGATATTATGGCACTGAATGTTACACAGTATTTCATTTACATTATTTGTTTAGTTCTATACATAAAGGGTAACTTATTCACAACTGCGTGAGTACAGGCGTGTGAGGCAGTATGTCTGGCCTCACACTTTGTTATTCACATTTACGTGAGAAGTATTCAAGCACATTGTGTATTTGGTTCTGTACATGAGAATTGATATAGTTACTAAATGCAAAAAAGTGGATACAATCTTAATATGTCGGCTATCTTGCCATTAGAGATGAAGTGTTGTGCCATTTCACACACAGTGTGCTTGGACCTGTCCCTAAAAGGTTCTATCTTCACACAGTCGAGGACGTAGTGTTCAAGTGTGTGGCCATATGTATGGCCACACACTTTACATTTAGTTTTGTTTACATCTGCTTGAGGAACATACTGCCAAAGGTACTTATATCCTAACCTTAATCTAGCGGTTACAACATCTTGTAATCTAGTGATCTTGTTACTTGCTCCATATACATGTTTCACTTGATACATCTCATCATGGTAACCTATGGATCGACTAGTGCCTGTTTGCACTAGTCTGCTTGCGTCAAACTCATCAATAAGTTCTTTCCTAATTACAGTTTTAAGGGTTCTTTTTGACAGACCCAAATTGTATTCAACGGTGTCTTTGTTAGACGCGAGTTTGGCGAGGGCATCAACTCTGTCATGTTTTATGAGGCCTATGTGAGAGGGGATCCACAACAGTTTGACCTTGACACCCCGGTCAACAAGGCACGCATATTTGTGTCTGGCTTCAGAGACAAGAGCGTGACAACCTGAGTCGAGGGTGCCAAGGGCAAGTAGTGAGGATAGAGAGTCAGTGATGATGAGACTGTCAGTAACTGTGGTTTCAATGAATTTAATAGCTGTGAGTATGGCAACTAATTCAGTTTGTAGAGTGGATGCCCAGTTGTTAATTCTAACTCCTTTCTCAATTATATTACCGTCAGGTTGAGTCACAACAATAGCACTTCCAGCCCTCCCACAGGCGGTGTTTAGAGATCCATCAGTGTAGATGGTATGTGTGATATTATCATCAATCTGTAGAGTGTGTATGTGTTCAAGAGCTCTCAATTTGGCAGTGTGTTGGAGATAAATGCTTTGTATAATTAATTTTTTAGGCGGATACGTCGGTATTGTGATAACGAAGGGAACTGTCCGCCAGGGTGGTAGGAAGCGCTGTTGTGTCTCAACTTTGTACAGGTGGTCTAGTCCAAACATCTTCATATGTGTAGCTGTAGTTTGGATCCATTTAGACTCAGTAGTCCCATGGTTCATACATTCTAGCAATTTTAAGGAAACAATGTTATCAGGATCACCACGCAGAAGCCTCAGGGCTATCATGAGGTTGACTTCAATTATTCTGTCTTTAACACTGGGTATACCAATTTCTTTCCTCATATTAAGTACTTTAGTGCTCATGGGACATCCTAGGATAATTCTGAGGGCTTTATTTTGCATTTTCTCGAGCTTGTCAACGCCTTTCCCGTCACGAATGACCAGGGCTGGTGCGTGGTAATCTATCAGAGATCTTATATAGCCGAGCTACATTGTTTTAACAATTCTAATATTTGCACCATAGTGGGGGCTGTACCCCGCTACACTTCTAAGAGGTCTCAGTCTTTCAGTACATTGGCGGGTTAGCTGTTGTATGGCAGGTCGGGTACAAGGGACGGAAACACCAAGATATTTAAAAGAAGAAACATAGTCAATAGTGTTGTTACCTATCTTGAACTTGGCGGGGCCGCGTTTGCGGTTACCAGCTTGTTTGTTGTGTGTGTGTGTGTGTGTGTGTGTGTTTTATGAATAGCATCTTTACGGAAGGTTTCGATGAATGTCAGAATGAACACTACGACTCCACTTGTCTCGGTTGTGTTGTCAATATCCTTCGCCCGTTGTGTCTTATTGTTTAACTGAATAATATAACGTGACACAAAATTTCCCTCAATTTGACAAACTTTCCCCAAACGTTACATACCAGGGAGGGTAAGACGGGTGTTATTTCCCTAGTGTGTTTATGCAGAGCGGGAGTGTTTTCTTGAGCACGCACACACACACACACAGACACACACACAGACACACACACACACAGACACACACACACACAGACACACACACACACAGAGAGAGCTGATCAATTAGAAACATTTGAAATTCAAGTTGTTGCACCATTAACGTCATTACTACACCTTTATACCCATTACATATAAAGGTGTCATTAAATTTGCATACCGAAGCATTATCTTTCCAGCACACAAACCTGCAATCCTGTACTCCTCTTGATGACACACACACATACACACACACACACACTAATAACAACAAAGACGTTAAACCATTTTATTACAGTACAATATACAAAGAGTATATAGGGTCATATCAAACAAGTAATATTGGAAAAGTAATAATATGTAAATGTTGGATCACTTATATCTTAATAAATGTTCACGATCAGTGTGTATGTGTTATGTACAGGGCACCTCGTAATGGCTTTTCCAATAGGGTATGGTGTGTAGTTCTTCAGCTAACGTGTTGGTGTGTAGACAATGTTTGGGATAGTGTATACATGACGCACACAAGTACACACACATATATATACATTCATATACATACATAGACACACACCAGAAAATAAATAATAATAATAATAATAATGGAAATTTCTCTTTTTATTTCACAGCTATTCACAGTGGAAGGTAAGTGCCGTGGGAGGAAAGTGCCGTGGAAGAAAAGTAACGTGGAAGGGAAGTACTGTGGAGGGGAAGTAACATGTATGAGAAGTAACATGGAAGGGAAGTACCGTGGAGGGGAAGTAACATGGAGGGGAAGTAACATGGAAGGGAAGTACAACGGATGGGAAGTACCGAAGCAGAACATCCCTAACACAGCAATAAGGTTATTTGTTGACCACAAGTGAAGGCAGAATGTGTGTGAATGTGTTGAAAGGGAGGAGAACTAAAAAGATAATCGCAATTTTCATCATGCTCATTATCATTCTCTCTCTCTCTCTCTCTCTCTCTCTCTCTCTCTCTCTCTCTCTCTTGTAGGTTTGGGTTGACGCCGTTCTGCATCTTCCCATAAAACAGTTCACTCAGATACAGTTCATCTGTTAGCGACGTCCCACAGGGAATCACAGTGAACGATTCTCTCCCTGGGGAACGAGTGGGGATGGGTGAGGATGGTTAGGGATGGGTAAGGATGGTTAGGGATGGATAGGAATGGGTAAGGATGAGTGTGGATGGGTAGAGATAGGTATGGATGGTTAGAGATGGGTAAGGATGAGGTGGGGGTGGGTAAGGATGGATGAGGATGGGTAGATAAGGGTGAAGATGAATAAATGGATAGGGATAGGGTGAGAATGGATAGATATTCAATAAAACATATCAGGCAAGTGTTATTAATTAAGCTAACTCTTCTAAACTGTGTTCAACTCTAAGGCTCCTGTCCTAGTTTTGTCAGACTGGTAATATCATGTTTATTTCTATACCACTTGGAAGGTTTCATTTGAACTATACAGAGTCGAACATTTGATCTCAGTCCAGACTATTTAATGCTATTGATTCTACAGCTATTTGAAGTAATAACCCCACAAGCTTTGAACTTTTTTTTTTTTTTTTTTTTTTTACAGTTGCCTAAAATTGTCTTACCAGAATTGATATTTTGATATTTATTTCCTTTTTTGTTTCTATCATTATTATTGCATAGTTCTATATTCTCTATCCATCTCTCCTATTTTTTTTTTCTTCTTCAAAATGGATCTTATTGTCTACGCTTTTAATAGTCCCACCTTATTTATTTCTTCTGTTTTTTTTCTGGTGCATTTATTTAATCTTTATCTTTCTTTCCTCGCAGTTATGTCTCCTGTCATCATCTTCTATCTCATCTCAATTCCTGTTTAGAAAATTTATAGCCTGTGTACAGTCATCTTTAACTTCGCTTATCTATATTCTATACGTTCTTCCCCTCAGTGTCTAATTTTAGTTCTTTCACACAACAAGGCTGAGGTAGTGGGAAGCTTAACCTCTCAGCTCCATGACAACATCCAGTATAACTAAGCTGTACCGAACTGTTCATTAGAGTTTGTAAATATTCCATGTAATATGTTTGTTTCTGGCTCCAATCGCTCGTTGTGTGTGTGTGTGTTTTACTACTACTATTACACACATACACACATGCACACATACACATCATAACTACTACATAAGCACACATATTAAACCTCTCTGTCTCTTTCTCCCTCACCTATTCTCTCTCTCTCTCTCTCTCTCTCTCTCTCTCTCAGGTGGAGACTTACGCGTATTAATTTGGTTCTCCCAGTGGGCAGTAACGTGATGAAGCGACGAAAAGATTTTGCAATTATAACTAATCATTTACCATTACCCTAATACCTCCTCCTTCTGGGACGTCACACACACACACACACACACACACACACACACACACACACACACACACACACACACACACACAGTGAGGTACTGTGACACCACACCGCACCACACCACACTACCTGGTGTCCATGACCACGTGAGGTCCCTCATGTCAACACCCGTGGACGAGTTACTGCTCCACGTGAACACCACACCACCCGGTGTCTCAATGACCACGTGAGGTCCCTCATGTCAACACCCGTGGACGAGTTACTGCTCCACGTGAACACCACACCAAACGGTGTCTCAATGACCACGTGAGGTCCCTCATGTCAACACCCGTGGACGAGTTACTGCTCCACGTGAACACCACACCACCCGGTGTCTCAATGACCACGTGAGGTCCCTCATGTCAACACCCGTGGACGAGTTACTGCTCCACGTGAACACCACACCAAACGGTGTCCCCATGACCACCCCCCTCTAAACGTCAACTATGGCACTATCGGAGGACAAGCTGGCAATCCTTGCGAGAATTGTTCACCGATTTTCCTTGGGATGAATGTTGCTTTTCCACTCGGGACGCCTCGGTATGTGCTGACAGCATTGCTGGGGTTATGCAGGGTGGTATGGGTGCATGTATCTCATCTTCTACCAAATCTTTCACTTTACAATCATGGTTTGATCGCTCCTACTCTCTTGCATGCAGGGTGAGAGATAGGGCATATCGAGTTCTGAAACTATCTCCTCCTATTACCCACACCTCTTTCATTACTTCTAGGAATCGTTGTAAGGCTATTCTTCAGTGAGGTCTCAAGTGTTTCCGTTCCTCTATGGCATGTTGAGCGCCATAAGGAACGGTTTGAGGCTAGTTGCTCCAGTGACTTTGGTTGTATATTACAGCACTTTAGAAGAGTTTTAGAGTGGTCCTTATATCTCTTTTCTGTCCTCCCGCCGAGCTGTTTCCATGTGAGAGCCTTTCATATAATATTTGTCTTGGAAGCCGGTGGTCTGGCATCCTGATAACATGTCCAAGCCAGCGCAAGTGTCTTTTGGCCAGCATGGCTTCAATGGTCGTGTTTGAGCGACGATATAGTTCTTCATGAGTCACTCTATCTTCCCAAGATATTCCAAAGATACGCTTAAGGCATCTAGTGTGGACGTTTTCCAGCATTTCGATATGGCGTCTGCAGGGCGTCCAGGTTTCTGAGGCATATACTAATGTAGATATACAGACCGCGAGATAAACTGCAGTCTTCGTTCCATTTTTGTGGTCATTGTTGAGAAAGACTCTTGTCCTCAAACGTCCAAATGCAGCTGAGGCTAAATTGATTCTGGTTTGAATTTCCATATCCAGTGAGCAGATGGGTGTGAGAGTGCTACCAAGGTACTTAAACTGGTTTACTATTTTCATAAGATCTCCATTAATGTAGAATTGTGGTGCTTCTATTGGTGGAACAAAGGGCTGGACAAAAAATCTCAGTCTTCTGGGTGTTAATTTGCAAACTAAGCGAGCTGAAAATACCTGAGATCACGTCCAGTGCACGTTGCATAGATTCTCTGTTATGTGTCATTATTGCACATTCATCTGCCTACTGTAGTTCTATGACCTGAGCTGTTAAGGTCTTTGTGTAGGCTTCCAGACGTCTAATATTAAAAAGGCTACCGTCACGACGGTACCGTATGCCCACACCTACATCAGGTCCAAGGGCATTGTGTGAGAGTTGTGCTACAGCCAGCAAAAAGATGTTAAATAACACAGGTGCCAGCACACAACCCTGTTTTACGCCCATTTGGACACTAAATGGTTCTGACTGCACACCACCTACAAGTACCCGGGCTTGCATTCCATCATGCATCTGGCGGAGGATGTTTAAAAATCTTGGTGGTACACCGACCCTCTCCAACAAAGTCGAAAGCTTTGGAGAGGTCAATGCGGCGGTGTAAAGGTCTATATTTTACTCTCGACTCTTTTCTTGAATTTGTCTAGCTGCGAAGATCATGTCTATTGTACTGCCAGCCTTCCTGAATCCACATTGGGATTCAGGAAGAGTGTTCTCCGTTAGGTGTTGAATAAGTCTTGATAACATGATATTTGACAGGATCTTACCAGCAACTACAAGGAGGGAGATGCCTCTGCTGTTACCACAGATTGCTTTGTCACCTTTATTCTTATAGATTGTTATGATATTTGCATCTTTCCAATCCTGGGGGATGGCCTCTGTGGCCCATGTGGTGAGTAAGAGGCTATGGAGGCGCTCAGTCAGATGGGGACCTTCATGTTTGTAGATTTCAGCAGGAATGCCGTCAGGTCCAGCGCTCTTGTTGTTGCTGATCCCTCGTGTTGCAGTTTCCACTTCTTGTATGAGTGGGGCTTCATCCAGGAGGTGCAGGGTCGACATGGGTGGTATGTTATCCAGTACTGTAGGTGTTATTGGATTAATTCGATTTAGAAGTGTGCTGAAGTGCTCAGCCCATCTTACTGCAATCATTTGATTGCTTTTGTAGAGTGTGGTGCCATCTAAAGATCTTACTGGTGTGACATTACTTCTTTGTGGGCCATAAATGGACTTAACTGCCTCATAGAAGCCGTGTGTGTTATTGACATCAGCAAGGGCTTGAATTTCTTGTGTGTTTTTTTACCCATCAGTCATTTTCCATGCTGCGTAACAGTCTTTGTGTTTCTGACCTGATGTTGGTTAATCGGGTCCCACAGTGTTTATGATTGAGGATTTGATAGCGCTGCATCGTGGGCAATTTTTTTGGTTTTGAGAAGATCATGGATGATAGGTGAGTTCTCATCAAACCAGTCCTGGTGTCGCTTTTTATACAAGCCAAGTGTTTCCATTGCAGCTTCACTCATTGTAGTCTTCAACTCCTTTCAGCCATCTTCCATAGTGCCAGGTTCCATAATTTCATGGGCTGGGAGTTTTAATATATCCCGCATTATTCATCATTCAAGTCTCGACCTGTCTGGCACCTCTTTAAGTTACTCCCTCCATCGCTCACTCCCTCCCCCTCACCCTCCCTTCCAGATTACTAACAACTCAACATGTCACAGTCAGCGAGGCGAGGCGTACCCTAACTCCTCAATTGCCCTGAGTGGCTTAACCTGCCTGGACACTGTGGGACCCGGTTAACCAACAGTAGGTCAGAAACACAAAGACTGTTACGCAGCATGGAAAATGACTGGTGGGTAAAAAAACACACAAGAAATTCAAGCCCTTGCTGATGTCAATAACGCACACGGCTTCCTATGAGCATCATCACTACTACATACACACACATCATCATCACTACTACACACACACATCATCACTACTACACACACACATCATCATCACTACTACATACACACACATCATCACTACTACACACACACATCATCACTGCTACACACACATCATCATCACTACTACACACACACATCATCATCACTACTACATACACATACATCATCATCACTACTACACACACACATCATCACTACTACACACACACATCCTACTACATACACATCATCACTACTACACACACACACACTCATCACTACTACACACACACACATCATCACATACTACACACACACACATCATCACTACTACATACACACATCATCACTACTACTACACACACACATCATCACTACTACACACACACATCATCACTACACTACACACATACACACACACACACATCATCACTACTACACACACACATCATCACTATACACACACATCACACACACACACACACTCATCACTACTACACACACATCATCACTACACACACACACATCATCACTACTACACACATCATCACTACTACACACTCACATCATCACTACTACATGCACACATCATCACTACTACACACACACATCATCACTACTACACACATACACATCATCACTCACACTACTACACACACATCATCACTACTACACACACACACATCATCACTACTACATACACACATCATCACTACACACATACACACACACATCATCACTACTACACACACACATCATCACTACTACACACACACATCATCACTACTACACACACCTCATCACTACTACATCACATCATCACTACACACACATCACACACTACGCACACACATCATCACTACTACACACACACATCATCACTGCAACACACACATCATCACTACTACATACACGCATCATCACTACTACATACACACACCTTCACTATGACACACACTCATCATCACTGCAACACACATCATCATCACTACATACACACGCATCATCACTACACCACATCATCACTGCACACACACACATCATCACTACTACATACACACATCATCACTACTACACACACACATCATCACTACTACACACACATCATCACTACTACATACACACATCATCACTACTACACATCATCACTTCACACACACATCATCACTACTACACACACTCATCACTACTACATACACACACCATCACTATGACACACACTCATCATCACTGCAACACACATCATCACTACTACTACACACATCATCACTACTACACACACACATCATCACTGCAACACACACATCATCACTACTACATACACACACATCATCACTACTACATACACACACCATCACTATGACACACACTCATCATCACTGCAACACACACATCATCACTACTACATACACACGCATCATCACTACTACATACACACGCATCATCACTACTACATACACACACCTTCACTATGACACACACTCATCATCACCACTACAACTACTCCACTAGACTATTAATACAAAGTTCCAACCTTATTATACGGTTTTCGTACTCCGAGGCCCAATTTTCACGTTTACCTCCTTGGATGACTTGAGAATATCTTCATCAAAATCAGTAAAATGACTGAGCAAGAGGTAACCTACATTGGTGCTTATCACCCTTGTCTTTTGGACGTGCGTGCTCTCAAGGAGCGTGATGTCAGGATTATCTTCGCAAACACACGTCGTCCCTTTGGTCAACTATGTCGGATTGTGGTAGGTCCCGAACTCAACAAGGAAAGCTGCCTAGGATATGGTGAGGGCATGCTCTTAACCCTCGCTCTGGAGGACAGCATGCATTCAGTATCCGTCTTCCGCTGCAGAGACGGCCGCTTTATTTATTTTGATCCAACACCCCGTCCCGTCCACTCCACCTTCTTGGATTACATGGCTCGTCACAATATTTCCAAGCAGAACGTCAGTGTGGTGAAGGCCTTCATTCAACGGCCTGGGTACAATAGCTGCGCCTACCACGCCATCTCCTTCCTCGATTATGCCACCTCATTCGGTCTCCGTGACTGTTGGCTTTTATTAAAATATAAAGATCACCTAGGAACCTTCACCGACCTTACTGTTATCCGCCGCGTGCAGTTCCTCTTGACTGAGTTTGTTAACGACGTTAACCTCTCCGTTAAGGCCACCCCAAGAGGCAACTGTGTTTTGAGAGACTTTGTTCCAGCACAACGGAAAACTGCCCAGCCGAAATGAACCTTTCTTCAACTTCATCCTACATACCGAGCAGCTAACCAGAGAGTGTGGATGCTCGTTTCAGTGCCCCCACCAATAGAGCAGCAGGTAGAGAAGAGACACGACTACCCAAGAAGTCAAGATGGCCGCTGATGGCCGCTGATTGGTCTTCAAAATTAACTTACTAGTATGTCCAAAAAAAAAAAAAAAAAAATAGTCTGTCTACAGCACGTCAATGGAGGTCTACAATTTTAATGTAGACCTAGCGTAGATACAGTATATAAATTTTAATTTCCTCTTAGATATATATACTGTATTTACGCTATTATATTTTTACTGGATTTAATTATCCAGTGTCTTTAACAATGCACTGTTTGATAATTTATTGTAACAATCCTGGTGAAGGTTGTTGAGAAGACGCCAATTTACCACCTGTGCCGTGTGTATATACAAGACCCCACCCACGCTTGACGTCCAGTGTCTGTACACTCCCGACATATGTTCCGACCGGCAGCCCGGCACTTCTGTATCACATAATTATGTTTATGATGCTCTGTACTGTCATATTGATTAATTATCAGTGTAAATACTTGTAAATAAACATATTTTGTTACAAATATCTATAATATTCTTCAATGTCCTTGGTGAAAGCGGAAGTGTTCCACCTGACAGTAAGCCTTAAAAGAACCAGAGGGCGTTAACATCTACCCACAACAAATGGCGTAATGAGTAGGTTCCTGTCGGAACCTTTTTCACATCACCAAGTGACACTTTAATAAACTACTGTATTATTGATGTTAGAATATGTCCTCAGATTAAGTTTATTTGACACGGGATACAAGGAGTGACCAGCCATACTTCATGATTATGAGTGATTACCTGTTTGTATCGAGGTACTGAGGTGAGTGTATTATTTTAGTCGTTGGGGAAATTGAAGTGTGATAGATCCTAAACATTTGGTGAGCGACCCATTCGTGTTTGCGTCTCACTTAACAGTTGTTCGCGTTTATGTCGAAGCTGTCCGGCCTTCGTCCCCGTGTAGTGTTTTATTTCGTCACAATGCTGTGTTCACATTATTGTGGTAGGCTCCGTGCGAGTGTTGTTACCCTTAATTAGCACAGTAAGGAGATCAGTTGTCGGTTGTTGTATCGAGACCGTGGGTTCCTGGGTGGATGTAGTCAGTGCTTCGTTCACCAGTTCGTGAGTGTTAGTTTACACGCTCAACGATCATACATTTTGGTTCGAAAGTTTAATGTTTCATAATTATTGTCTGAGTTACAATATTATGATTTACTTTCATGGTTACCTTCAATATAGTTGAGAGTATTAAACTAGGAAAGGAAGCCGGTCTATCTGCTGAAAGTATTAACTCGCTTATAAAGAAAGAGGAACATAAATGTGCACAGGCATTTGAAAGGGATGAACGACAAAAAGAGAGAGTTAAAAAGACTAAAATTTGAGTTTGAAGAAGCTGAAAAACAAAGGAGTCACGAGTTAGCTATTGGTCAGATTGGCTCAGATTCTAGTGAAGGTCATGAGGATACCAGCATGAAAGGCTGTTTTAAAGATCTTCGCTTACCTACATTTACAGAAGGTCAAGATGAAATAGACTCATATCTCCTCAGATTCGAAAGACTCGCAGAGCTTCATGGTTGGTAGAAGAAAGATTATCGCGTATATCTTGGTTCATCATTAAGAGGTAAAGCGTTGAAGACTTACAGTATGTCATCCTTCCTCGTGAAGTTGTTGAGGACTACAATCAGCTAAAGGAGACATTATTACGGGCATACTCGATTGATGCCGAGTCATACCGACGCAAGTTTAGAGGCAAATATTTCTGACAAATGAAAATCATTTTCAGTTAGTATCTAGAATAGAACAATACTTAGATGGGTTTCACTTAGCAGCATAAATAAAACCTATGAAGATTTTCTCTCATTTCATGGTTAGCGATCAAATTTTAGGTATTTGTCATCCGGATCTAAGAATGTTCCTAAAGGAAAGGTCTTTGCCAGTTCATTTCAGATGTCTCAAGGTGCTGATAGATATAGATCGGCTCATAAATATTCAAAGCCAAGTAGTGTAACTATGGAAAAATTTATACCTTTTCCTGAGACTAAATGCAACAACAGCTTTTTTAGAAGGTCAAATGTAATCAGTCACTACTGTTATAATCCAGGACATATAAAACCTGACTGCCCTGAGTTACAACCTAAGAGCAAAGTTAACGAGGAGAGACTTGGCTCCCTTCCTCTGGCCCAGTCGGTCACCTGCTAACTCTTTTTATTCTTGGTCACATTGGTGTGAACTGCTGCACTCCTAGCCTTGTATGTCAGCACGCCAGCTAGGACACTGTCAGCCCTAGCCTTTGTGTTGTTCCTCCCGGGTCCATTATCAAGTACCTGTGCCGGTTAGGAGGATACTTGATCTCCTATGAAGTTGTTGAGAAGACGCCAATTTACCACCTGTGCCGTGTGTATGCTACGTTTTTTTTTTTTTGCGAAATCGGTTATTTTGCGAAATAACTTACAAACAGACAACCTAAACTAACCTATCCTTATGGTTAGGTTACGTGAGAGGTTAGGTCAGGTTAGGTTAAGATGGCTCGTGTAGTTTGATACATAGTTAAGTGGTCCTGTTTTTGTTTTTAACTTTGGTTAGCCCGTTCGTAAGTTATTTTGCAAAATTACCAGTATGCATGCCGGGAATTTTACAAAATAACCGATTTCGCAGAGGAAAAAAAAACGTAACATATATACAAGACCCTCACTTGACATCCACTGTCTTCACTCCCGACATTTGTTCCTACCGGCAGTCCGGCACTTCCATACCACATATGTTTATGATGCTCTGTACTGTCTTCGCGCCAATTATCAGTGTAAATACTTGTAAATAGACATCTTTTGTTACAAATATCCATAATATTCTTCAATATCTTTGATGAAAACGAAAGTGTTCCACCTGACAGTAATCTTTAAAAGAATCAGAGGGCGTTGAGATGATCACGATGCCATCTACTGGTGTGGCCTGTTGGGTGACCCCCAAATGGTCTGTCCTCCTGAGTGACCTCCAAGTGGTCTGGAGTCCAGAGTGACCTCCAAGTGGTCTTGCCTTCCGGGTGACCTGGTTTACAAGATTACCAACACCTATGTCATGGTTGTCACCGCCTGATTACATGAAGTAAAATTCTTCAATACTAATACTATTTTAACCTGTCCACCTCACTTCACTTAATACCAGAATGTCCCATTGCAACCTCTTCATCTCCCTGCAAACATTTGCATACTGCCGGCTTTCATATTATAATGTGCTCACATTCCACGTTCCTATTTTGAGTTTATGCTGGTTCATTCTTAAGAGCAAGAGATGAAACTAATGAGAACGGATGTCTCTGACCTTCCCTCAGCAGAAGACTACTTAACAAGGGAATAAATAAAGTTAGGTATGACTTATAGGGGTTGGAGGTGGCCATCCCACCACCACCCATGAGGATGGCTCATTAAGACTGGGGCACGGTGCCAATGATTAAGCTAGGTATGATTAGGACCCAGTAAGATTAGGGCCCAGTAAGACTAGGGCCCAGTAGGACTAGGGACCATTAAGACTAGGGCCCAGGAAGACTAGGGCCCAGTTGGACTAGGGGCCAGTAGGTCTAGGCCTAGGTATATATATATATATATATATATATATATATATATATATATATATATATATATATATATATATATATATATATATATATATATATATATATATATATATATGCACACGCACGTGGGCATTATTTTACCGTAATTTTCTTTTTATAGTTGATCAGTCCAAACATAATTCAAGAAGTGCTCAAAACATGACACCTGGCCCTTTAATATAGCATCTGCTCTGTCTGAGGTATTGATATTAGCTTGCGCTGGGACGGCAGACTACCCACTACTACCAGCCAGCCAGGCTCTGTGTTTCTTTAAAGCATTCATCTCTCTATGGAGACCTTCCATGACAACAACATATTGTCCTTTCACTGGTCTCAAGCATGGTCCACTGTCTCTGGCTCCCTGTAGCGAACAACAGCTCGTCCATGGATATATCTGGCAATTGATGTACGGCATTGGCTGCTAGATTTATTGCATATTATATTTTAGATGTATAATGGTCTGCTTCTGTAAACAAAAGCTGCCTGTTTGCATGGTAAGCTACCCTCGAGGCATAATCTTCACTGGAGATTCTTCAGCCTCAAGCTCCTCTTTTCCAGCAGGTAACATTTCTCTTTCGCTCTAGAAGTAAACAAATCTGTCGGGTCAGTTTTCACAGAGCCTCGCACTTTGGTAGGTCGCAGTGTTGGGGTCACTTCAGAATATTCAATGACTAATAAGCTGATTTCTTTCTTCTTGACTACATCTGCGTTGATAAGTATTTGTCTCTCAATTCCTGGATATTCGCTTCTGGGAAATTGAATTATGGAAATAGCTGTTTCATGTAAACCGACTTCTCACAATTCTCGAGGATTCACCTTGTGTTGACCATCAATAATTCAGACATTTTTTATACTGTTTTCATGTTAACATATTACATGTGCTTTTGATCCTGAGAACTAGAACATTGCATTATCATTGGAACAAGAGGCAACATAATTTCCGAGACCGATTCTTGCTTACATGAACTGAGAACTCTACAATTTTTTGCTAAAACGTTCTTTCCTCACTCTGCGAACTTCACAAGCCAAGCAGAGTGAATCGGCATCAAAATGTTGAGAACAGGCAATGTGATAGTCTCACCAATGTCTGTTTCTAAAATCAGTGCCGCATTTCTTCCTTGGGGCAGTGCTCGCCAAACAGGGATTTTACATAGTAATGGCTTACAGGCCCATACCCGTTCGCCCCCTACCAATCCACCCCTGCCAGTTAGCCAGTTCGTCCCATAGTAAGTCCGCCCCTTGCCAGTTCGCCCCCCCCCCTCCCTGGCATCTTATGACATCATAATCAACTTAACGAACTTGCTATGAGGTGTACTGGAAGGGGGCATTCTGGTAGAAGGCGTGCTGGTAGGGGCGTACTGGTAGAAGGCGTACTGGTATTGTGAGGTTAAGCTGTGAGGTTGAATTGTGAAGTAATGCTGTAGGGTTAAACTATGAGGTTAAACTGTATAACCTTACAGCTCTGAGGTTCAGCTATGATGCTAAGCCATGAGGTTCAAAATAAAGGAAAGGACCAGAAGGAGGATGAGAAGACCATCACCATGCATACGGGTTAGGTTAGGTTAGGGGAGGGGACTGACCTCCACCCTTAACACCCCCCCGACGCCAATTTAATCGTTTACACTAAGACAGTTATAGGGCGTATTAAAAATGTGTTTGAAGGCTAATTTATCGTACCAACGTTTACAACTAATGTTCGAAATGGAGAGAGTTTTCATAAAATATTGGAAACTTTCGCGTTATATTACCCATATATAACTTTATTTGAGTTGTTCTTTGGGTGATAATGTGGTGAAAATAACGTACTAGGTATTGGTGCTTCAATGTTGTTATTAATAACATTTACTGTCACTCCCTCACCCTCTCACCCCTCTTTCACCCTCAGTTTGCTCAGTTTCTGACTTTAGTCATTTCACTCTTCATAGTTCTCATCAAGGAATGGAGATTTGAGTGGCTGGCATAATGATTACTGTCGTCTGCAAATAAATTGTATTTTACGAGTGAGCTGGAGTGGACTATATCATTTATATACAACAAGAACAGTACTGGGCCGAGAATGGAGCCTTGAGGGACGATATGCAAAATAGGTGAGGAGTCAGATTGATGATTGTTACAGCAGACATACTGCTTCCTGTTAGACAGATACGAGGCAAGTCATTTGTGGGATAAGCCCCTAACGTCGTAATGTTCAAGCTTTGCCAGGAGGATGGTATGGTCGACAGTATCAAAGGCTTTAGAGAGGTCCAAGAATTATCCCGACTGTGAACTGACTGTCATCAAAGGAATTTAAGATGTCATTAGTAAAGGATAGCAGAGCATTCTCAGGTGACCTTCTAGCTCTGAAACCAAAGTGAGAATATGCAAGGGCGTCGTTGTCACTGCAGAAGGAGTTTAGTCTACAACATGTCATGTACTCTATAGGTGTTCTTGCCGAAGATTCACCCGGACTTCGCTTAATATATTGACACGATAAAGCTTCTGAGTCATTAATTATGCAGGGTTGATTTTATTTCCCATAATATCTTGTTCATAGTAAGAGCTCTCTCTCTCTCTCTCTCTCTCTCTCTCTCTCTCTCTCTCTCTCTCTCTCTTTACCTTGCTTAAGTCCAATTAACGCGCTTGATTAGGTAATTGTCAAGATCATTACGGCGGCCTTGGCAGGTAATGACTCGAAGCTTAAGCCATTTAACATGACCCACACGATTCTAATTCCCCTAAGGTGACCTGACTTACCTGTGGCTTAGATGGGGAGAAGAAGACGAGGTAAGGTAGACAGCGTGACACGTTCCTCCAGATAGCTTACCTGTGTGTGGTAATCATTAAGGAGGGAGGGTATTGAGGGTGGAGGTCCTCCGAGATGTTTTAAGTGTTGTGCAGAGACAGGTTAAAGCATCTTAATTTACACTCCCTCGAGAGACGTAGAGTGAGGGGCGATATGATCCAGGTGTTTAAATGGAAGTCAGGGCTAGACAAATTGATATAACAAAGGTACTCAAACTATCCAACCAGGAGCGAACTCGTAGCAATGGTTTTAAATTAAGAAAATTCAGATTTTGGCATGAGGTAGGTAAACATTGGTTTGGAAATAGAGTAGTGGAAGAGTGGGAAAAGTTCCGAACTTAGTATTAACTCGAACACGCTGGGTAGCTTCAAATATAGGTTAGACGGATATATGAGCGATAGGGGTTGGGTGTAAACGGCCTAATATGGGCCAATAGGCCCGCTGCAGTTCCTCCATTCCTATGTTCTTATGTTTGTGTGAACGTGTTCACTGCTATAACACGAACCCACTTATGAATGCACACACACGCACGTATGTATGCAGAAAAGTACACACACACATACACCACACCACATACACACACACACACACACACACACACACACACACCACACACACACACACACACACACACACACACACACACACATACACACACACACACACACACACACACACACACACACATAGCATTCTTTTAGTACGTGGTGGAAAGGAAGAAAAAAATGACACATAATAAATATAGTTTACTCTCACAATGGTGCTCCAGTGTAGGAATAAATATTACTCGGCGGGTGAGTGAGTGGCTTACTCCGTCAGTGACAGTCACGTATACACCTCCTACCACACCTCCTGCCACACCTCCTGCCACACCTCACTTAACTTGAGTTTTGTTATTGACTCGAGTTTAATTTAGTTTAAGAAAGTCATATGAAGTGAATTGATAGGCAAGTGAGCCAGTGATAAAAGTGGGTCCCACAGGCATGACCGCCCGTTAGGGACAGTGTGGATACAGCAAACTATACACTAAGCTTACGGTACACAAGGAGGCAGCATGACCGGTACAGCAATCGACCACATTCACTTCCCCGTGTTGTAAACTTAGGTACCCATTTACAGGTGGTTGAAATGAAAGAGCTTAGGGATCGAACCACCGACACCTGGAACAGAAGGCGAATGGTGGATCCACTCGCTCGCCCATTTCGGAATCAGTGATAAAGTGACTTGCAAACATGTTGACTTATATACGTAATAAAGGAAGTCCTTCCCCACCTACTGTACCTTGTGTCACCTCCTACACTACAGTGAGTCTTTAAATTATGCGACAGACTCTTAATATATCATACGTCGCCTAACCTAACCTGACCTAACACCCCGGAACTATAGAAATATTGCTGAGGACGTGGATTAATAGTATGTATTAATTATACGACGTGGATGGAGGAGAGGGGGCAGTAGTGGTGGAGGAGAGGGGGCAGTGATGGTGGACGAGAAAGGGAGGAGCAGCTACTGACGTTTGGAAAAAAAAACTGACAAGTTGTAGCTACCAGGAGGAGCACTCTGTTTGGTTGTATGTGTAAGGCATTGTGATTCACCTGAGGTTTAGGCACCACAGCTTATTTCACCTCAAGATTAACCTAACCTAACCTAACCCCCCCGATTACTCTAGGATGAGATAAGCTTTGGGTGATCTGTTGCTCTCTTATCTACATTAGGACCGCCGTGAACTGTGACAGATAAATTACCAATTATTTTAGGGTTCATTAAACTAATCTATCAGTACTGCAGGTGTGTCATAGCTGTCAGTACTGCAGGTGTGTCATAGCTGTCAGTACTGCAGGTGTGTCATAGCTGTCATTACTGCAGGTGTGTCATAGCTGTCAATACTGCAGGTGTGTCATAGCTGTCAATACTGCAGGTGTGTCATAGCTGTCAGTAATGCAGGTGTGTCATAGCTGTCAGTACTGCAGGTGTGTCATAGCTGTCAGTACTGCAGGTGTGTCATAGCTGTCAGTATTGCAGGTGTGTCATAGCTGTCAGTACTGCAGGTGTGTCATAGCTGTCAGTACTTCAGGTGTATCATAGCTGTCAGTACTGCAGGTGTGTCATAGGCGTCAGTACTGCAGGCGTGTCATAGCTGTCAGTACTGCAGGTGTGTCTGAGCTCTCAGTACTGCATGTGTGTCATAGCTATCAGTACTGTAGGTGTATTATAGCTGTCAGTACTGCAGGTGTTTCATAGCTGTCAGTACCGCAGGTGTGCCGCGAGCCGTCAGTACCGCAGGTGTGTCATAGCTGTCAGTATTGCAGGTGTGGCCATAGCCGTCAGTACCGTGGTGTGTCATAGCTGTCAGCATTTCGCAGGTGCATCATAGCTGTCGCCAGTACTACAGGCGTGCTTCAGGCGCCGCACCGCATGTGTGCCGCGAAGCCGTCATCGGCAGGTGTGTCATAGCCGTCAGTACCGCAGGCGTGTGGCCAGCCGGTCAGTACTGCAGGTGTTTTCATAGTCGTCAGTACTGCAGGTGGGTCATAGCCGTCGTACCGCAGGTGCGTTAGCCGTCAGCACCGCAGGTGTGTCATAGCTTCGTCAGTACTGCAGGTGCATCATAGCTGCCCGTACCGCAGGCGTGCCCAGGCGTCAGTACTGGGCAGGCGTGGTCACAGCTGTCAGCACTGCAGGTGTTCGAGCTGTCAGCAATGCATGTGTGCCGCAGTTGCTGGGCACTGCAGGTGTATTATATTGCCGGCACTGCAGGTGTAAGCCTGGCGGCTGTCAAAAATGGTAAAAATATAGCCGTCAGTACAGCAGGTGGTCATAGCTGTCAGTATTGCAGGTGTGTCAGGCCGTCAGTACTGCAGGTGTGTCATAGCTGTCAGTACTGCAGGTGTATCATAGCTGTCAGTACTACAGGTGTGTCATAGGCGTCAGTACTGCAGGCGTGTCATGGCCGTCAGTACTGCAGGTGTGTCTGAGCTGTCAGTACTGCATGTGTGTCATAGCTGTCAGTACTGCAGGTGTATTATAGCTGTCAGTACTGCAGGTGTGTCATAGCTGTCAGCACTGCAGGTGTCTCATAGCTGTCAGTACTGCAGGTGTGTCATAGCTGTCAGTACTGCAGGTGTGTCTTAGCTGTCATTAATATGATGTTTAAGCCAAATTGTTCCAAGACAGGTTGGCAAGTGTCTGTCTGCCTATCTCTCAGTTTGGATGTGTGTACGTGTGTCCGTCTCTCAGTCTGGATGTGTGTGCGCATGTGTCCGTCTCTCAGTCTGGATGTGTGTGCGCATGTGTCCGTCTCCCAGTCTGGATGTGTGTGCGCATGTGTCCGTCTCTCAGTCTGGATGTACGTGTGTCCGTCTCTCAGTCTGATGTGTGTGCGCATAAACTGTCTCTCAGTCTGGATGTGTGTACGTGTGTCCGTCTCTTTAGGTCTGGATGTGTACGTGTCCGTCTCCCTTAGTCTGGATGTGTGTACGTGTGTCCGTCTCTCAGTCTGGATGTGTGTCCGTCTCTCTGTCTGGATGTGTGCGTGTGTCTGTCTGCCCGTGTTCATTGGTCGAAAAAGTCCCAAACTTTTTACCTGGTTGCTTTAATTTCAACAGACTTTTGGGGTGTTTTTTTTTCTTCATTTCATTGTTTGAATAAAGACATTTATAGCTTAAGGGAGTGTCGGGCTTCTTGGGGTGGAGGGGAGGAGGAATGATGAGGAGAGGGGGAGGAATAGAGGAAAGCAAAGGAAGGATGGAGAGGGGAGAATGATGGAAAGAAAGGAAGGAATGATGGAGGAGAGGGGAGGAATGATGAGGAGAGGGAGGGGAAGGATGGAGGAGAGGGGAGGAATGATGGAGGAGAGGGGGAGGGTAAGGATGGAGAATAATGACAGCACTAACCAAAAATTTTTCATTTATCATCAGTATGACTTAAATACAGGATTTGATTTTCCTTGAATACTGTGGCATCCAGGAGACTTGACACTGACGTTGATGATTACTAAATATGGCACCCTGGAGGCATTACACGAGCATTAATGACTACCTGACACCAGCGAGTGAATGATGAATGAACTGGTCTGCATACATGAGGAGGAGGAGGAGGTAAATAAATGAATAATGTGGAGAGAACGAAATCATAGGATAAAGAATGTATTATTATTTCGTTCATGAGGAGGAGAAGATATAATGAACGGTATTGGAACGTTCATTGATTCCGGGACTTAGAAACCTTCCATATCAAGATATATTAAAGAAACTAAAGTTGCATTCCCTAGCAAGACGAAGAGTGCAGGAAGATATGATAAAAGTATTTAAGTGGGTGAAAGGAATCAATAAAAAAGATGTAGATAAAGTTCTCATAATATCCGAGCAGGATAGGACTAGAAGCAACGGATTTAAGTTGGATAATTTTAGGTTTAGGAGGGAGATAGGAAGGAACTGGTTCACAAATAGGGTGGTAGACGAGTGGAACAAGCTTATCAATTTTGTAGTAAGTGCTGGAACGCTGGAAAGTCTTAAAAGGAGGATAGACAGATTCATGGATGATAGAGAGTGGTTGTAACTCTAGACAGGGGCTGCCATGCACAGGCCAACCGGCCTATTGCAGACTCCTTATGTCCTTATGTTCTTATGAAGCGTAATAAATTATATAATGCACGGAGATGGACAAATTATAGCCATTTATAATCTTGCGCGAATGTGATTGGAAATTATACCGAGACAATTTTAATTATAGGTGAAATGATACAAAAAAGATCAATAAAAATGCTTCTTGATGGTAAACTGTGACGGTATTTCTTCGTATTAGTTCCGTTCTTTAAGGTTCCTATTCACATGATACATAAATACATAGATACATACATAAATACTTACATACATACAAGCAGTAGATATATAGATAGATAGATAGATATTAAATCACTCTTAGGCCATATCATTTGAGAATTTTCCCTGGCGTGTGTACTCTCTGGGTCATACATCTGTAGAAGGTAGCCAGCGTGTGATTGGGTGTGACGTGAGCTGCATATGAGTGGAAGGAAGGCAATTTATTACGCCTCTCCCCTATGAAATATGTATGTCCACCCAGGCCCCGTAGTTAGGGGATTTTAGCGGGCCGGCTGATGGTGGAGGCAGGCTGGCAGGGGGGGTTAGGGGGAGGTGGGGGTAACGTGGTGGATGTGGGAAGACCAGTTGATTATTTGTCTCTGTCCTTCCCTCTTCTCTCCCTCCCTATATCCATCTTTCCTTCTCCTTATACCCATCTCTCCCCTCTTCCCATGTTTCCCTCTACACATCTCTCCCTCCCCCTACCCATATTATCTCCTTCTCTCCACCCATTTCCCTCTCCCCCTCTCTCTATCGCCCTCCTCCAACACTCACACATACATTATAGGCCATTATAGGCGACTGAGGTAGTAGGTAGTAGGCAGCTACCAAACAGGGAGGTATTACCGCCTGGGAAGATATTGGAAGCATAATATGCTGTCTAATGGTAGACCCTGCTGCTATATGGCATCACGAAAATTGTGACCAAGTCCCAGGTTGCTGATCTGTCTTTCTGTTTCATTTACACACAATTGCAGGGTCTCAACTGTCTCTGTTACTATTGACCATACTCATTCTTGATCCGTTTTATTCATTCTATTTTATTCTCCGATGTCAGTTGATATTAACACTGCAGCTGGGCCTTCTCGGATGAGTCCCACTGGTCGGGAAGGTTGTGGACCCCAGGGCCGACCTGATCATCATCAAGCTACTGGGGCCTCAACTGACGCCACCGCGGTTGCTGGAGGATTGGCTTTTTTCACACTTCATTTTTCCAACATTCGCGGACTGAGATCCAATTTTTCTTCTGTGGAGCACCATCTATTAACCTCTTCCCCCGATCTCTTACTACTCTCCGAACTTCAACTGACCAAAGCAGCTTCACCCAAACCTTTTCAAGTCTCTAACTACAACCTTTATACCTACTTCCGTTCTAAGGGAGGTGTATGCGCCTACTGCAACACACGTACACCTATAGCTCAACTCACGGATCTTGAATCTCCCCTTTATGATGTCATCTAGCTCAAAATATCTCTACCTACTGTGACTATTTTTCTTTGTTTCCTATACTGTTCTCCCAACTCTACCAACTATTTCGAACTCTTTGACTATCTCACTTCTTGTCATGAGTCGTTGCTATCCACACACCCCAACACCGAGATCCTCTACCTAGGGGATTTTAATGTACATCACAGATAGTGGCTTGGCTCTGCAAGGGATGACCCAGGTGGAGCTGAGGCACTCTCTTTTTCTTTACTTAATGATTTGGAACAAATAATCAAACACCCTACACGCGTTCCTGATCGACACGATCACCTTGCTAACATTCTTGATCTTTGTTTTACCTCTAACCCCTCACACTATTCATACTCAATCTTTGCCCCCTTAGGGTCTTCTGATCACAACCTTGTTTCTATTAAATCGAACTGGGCACGACCACCTCCCCCACCCCCCTCTAAACGTCAACTATGGCACTATCGGAGGGCAAGCTGGCAATCCTTGCGAGAATTCTTCACCGACTTTCCTTGGGATGAATGTTGCTTTTCCACTCGGGATGCCTCAGTATGTGCTGACAGCATTGCTGGGGTTATACAGAGCGGTATGAGTGCATTTATCCCATCTTCTACCAAAACTTTCACATTACAATCATGGTTTGATCGCTCCTGCTCTCTTGCTTGCAGGGTGAGAGATAGGGCATATCGAGCTATGAAACTATCTCCTTCTCCTATTACCCACACCTCTTTCATTACTTCTAGGAATCGTTGTAAGGCTATTCTTCGTAGGGCCAAGCGGAATTATATTAAAAGAAAGACCGCTGTCCTGACTAATTCTTCCTCTAGTAAATCCTTCTGGTCCTTAACTAAAAACATCTGTAACAACTTCTGCACGCCTTCTTTTCCAATCCCTCTTCCGTCCCAATAACTCTATAGCCAACTCTCTGCTGACAAAGCCAACCTTTTTGGCACCTTATTCTCCTCTAATTCCACCTTAGACGATTCCCACTCTATCCCTCCTACCCCTGCACCTCCTACTGAACCTATGCACTTTCCTATAATCTCCACTCGCAGGGTTGCCGGTGTGTTATCAAGGTTAGATGTGAGTAAGGCGCATGGACTGGACGGAATACCCCCTCGTGTTCTGAGGGAGTGTGCTGAAGCCCTGGCCCCTGTGCTTGCTCTCCTCTTTCGCCTTTGCCTCAGAACCAAAACTTTTCCTTCTTCTTGGAAGCATGCCTTGGTTCAGCCCATCCCGAAGAAGGGTGACCATTCTAACCCCTCTAACTATCGCCCCATTGCCCTAACTTCATCCCTCTCCAAGATTGTCGAAACTATCTTGAACTCCCATCTTCTCCGTCACCTAGAAGGCCTTTCTCTTTTGTCGGATCACCAGTATGGCTTTCGCCGTGCGAGATCTACTGGTAATCTGCTCTCCTATTGCACCCATTTTTGGTCATCCTCTCTTAGGGATTATGGGGAAACTTTTGTCGTGGCCCTCGACATCTCCAAAGCATTTGACAGGGTATGGCACAAGTCTTTGCTATCGAAACTTCCCTCTTTTGGTTTCTCTCCCCCACTTTGTTCTCTCATCTCTAGCTTCCTTGAGAACCGATCCATGGCAGTTGTTGTCGATGGATCGATTTCTCGCTCTTTCTCTACCAATAGTGGCGTCCCACAGGGTTCTGTTCTTTCACCAACTCTCTTCCTTCTTCTTATCAATAATTTACATCACACTACAACTAATTCTATCCATTCTTACGCCGATGATTCCACTCTTCACTCTTCCTCACATTTTCCCCTTCCTCCTAACTCTCAAACTACATCTGTTTCTAGAACTGATATCATTACTTCTATCAACGCGGATCTGTGCAGCATCTCTGAATGGGGAGATACAAACTTGGTCAAGTTCAATAGTAACAAAACTCAATATTTACAAATTACACTTTGTAAATTAGACGATCTCCCACCAATTACATTTCAGGACGCTATCATCCTCCCAAATTCTGAAATAAATATGTTAGGCCTCACCATTTCCTCCAATATGTCCTGGAAATCACACATCCTCAGTATAACTAAAGTTGCCTCCCGAAAGTTGAGAATTCTGTACAGATGCCGCAGCTACTTCACTCCTGAGCAGTTGCTCCAAGTATATAAGGGATTCATTCGTCCTAACTTGGAGTACTGCTCTCATATCTGGGGTGGCTCTTCTTCTGTCCAACTATTAGATTGGGTGGAATGAAAGGCATGTCGTCTTATTAACTCTCCTCCTTTAGTCGACAATCTCTCTCCCCTTTCTCTTCGCCGCAACGTTGCTTCACTCTCTCTCTTTTACAGGTACTTTAACGGGCAATGTTCAGTGGATTTGGCATCCTGTGTACCGCCGGCAAGGCCGTGGGTTCGTAACACACGTCTTGCCCGCGGTGCCCACCATTTCTCTTTGGATGTCGGTCACACGAGAATAACCCGTTATAGTACCTCCTTCTTTCCTCACACAGCCAAACTGTGGAATGCTCTGCCTTCTTCTGTGTTTCCATGCTCTTACAATCTGTCTCACTTTAAAAAGCTGGTTTTCCGGCATCTTCGTGGTGTAGATTAATACAGTATAACCTTTTTTCCTATATTTTCAATTTCTTTCCGTTCTTTTTTTTCGCCTCCCAGGCTCCGTTGTGGGTCGTTTGATCTGTGCCCGGGTGGGCTAATTCCAGTAAAAAAAAAAAAAGTCAATAACTATTACATATTAACTGACGGAGCTAAAGGTCACTCACAACATACCATCAGCCACTGGTTATTGAAGACGACCGACTGTTTCCGTACACACACTACCACAAGGTGAAACTAAATGATGGTGGTGAATATATCCAGTAATATGTGTGTGTGTGTGTGTGTGTGTGTGTGTGTGTGTGTGTATGCAATCTCAACTACTTACACGTATATGTTTCTATGACTGCTGTTAATGTATATAAGTTACTTCAACACATCGATACAATTACTTTCACTTCCTGCAACACAGGTAACAGGGCCGCCCACCTCTGACAGAGCCGCCCACCTGACAGGGCCGCCCACCTCTGACAGGGCCGCCCACCTCTGACAGGGCCGCCCACCTCTGACAGGGCCGCCCACCTCTGACAGGGCCGCCCACCTCTGACAGGGCCGCCCACCTTTGACAGGGCCGCCCACCTCTGACAGGGCTGCCCACCCCTGACTAACACTAGTATAACAGATGATTTCCTTTTCTTAATTAAAAGTTACCTGAATTTCGTCGTCAATTTTCTCTTACCTGTACCCGTTAATCAGTGTGCTTCACCTGTCATCATCTGGATAAGATCATTGAAAAAAAAATCAAACTAGGGTAAAATAAATGGATACTTATAATTGCTGCCACCAGGAAATTATTGCTGACGCCAGGACAAAATTGCTGACACCCTTCCCCTGCATCACCTACTAAAGGAACTTATTTCGACATCAGTCATCTCTTATTAGCACCTGTGGCTTATTTCACCTGGTAATTAAACACTCTAATGTTACCTGGTGTGTTTTAGGTTAGGTCAGCGTTAGTTTAGGTTAGGTTAGGTCAGGTCAGCATTAGGTTAGGTCAGCGTTAGGTTAGATAAGGTGAGGTTAGCGATAGATTAGATAAGGTTAGGTCAGCGTTAGGTTAGATAAGGTTAGGTCAGCGTTAGGTCAGATAAGGTTAGGTCAGCGTTAGGTTAGGTTAGGTCAGTTTAGCGTAAAATGAATTTGCCTCGGGTGACTAATCTTCATATGATCCGTGTATTTCCCATTGTTTGAGTGTCCAGACCCGACACCACGCACTTACTACCACACACCACACCATACTCCTACCACTACCAGCACCACCACACTCCTACCACCACCACCACACACCACGCTCTTACAACCACACACCACACCACATTTCTATCACCACACACCATAAGCCTACCACCACCACCACCACCACCACCACCACCCACACCACACCACACACACCCACCACCACACCACACACACCACAACACCCCACCACCACACACACACCACCACACACCCCACCAACACACCACCACACCCCACCAACCACCACCACCACACCACCACACCAACCACACCACCACACACCACACCCCACCACACCACACACCACCTCCACCACACCCACACCACCACACACACACCCCCACCACCACACCACACCTCACCACCACACCACACCCCCACCACACCACACACAACACCACCACCACCACACACCACACCCCACCACCACACACCACACACACCACCACCACCACCACACCCCACCACCACTACCACACACAACACTCCTACCACCACCACCACACCCCACCACCACACACCACCACCTACCACCACTACCACACCACACCACCACCACCACCCCACACACCACACCCCACCACCACCACACCACCCACCACCACTACCACACACCACACCCCACCACCACACACCACACCTCACCACCACCACCACCCACATAACACACCACCACCACCCACACCACACCACACACACCCACACCACACCACACCACACCACCACCACCACCACACACACACCCCACCACCACCACCCACACTCACACACACCACCCCACCACCACACACCACACCCCACCACTACCATACACAACACTCCACCACCACCAACACACACCCACACCCACCACCACACACCACACCCCACACCAAACACCACACCCTACCACCACCACACACACAACACCACCACCACACACCACCACACCCTACCACCACACACCACCACCACACACCACACCACCACCCCACACCACTACCACACACCACCACACACACCACACCCCACCACACACACCACACTCCCACCACCACCACCACACACAACACCACCACCACCAACACACACCACACCCCACCACCACACACCACCACACCACACACCACACCCCCCCACCACCACCACACACAACACCACCACCACCACCACACACCACACCCCACCACCACACACCACACTCCTCCCACCACCACACACCACACTCCTACCACCACTACCACACACCACACTCTTACCACCACCACCACACACCACACTCCTACCACCACCACACTCCTACCACCACTACCACACACCACCCCTACCACCACCATCCACACCTCAGTAGGACGAGGTAGCACACACACACACACACACACACACACACACACACACACACACACACACACACACACACACACAACTGTCAGTCACTCAGAACAAACCCTCTGTCTCTTCCGCCCCAGACATCCAGCCAACCGAGAGACCAGCTTTACAGTAGTCAAACTGGAGACTTAATCAGAGGTATTGCAAAGTTTCCAGACTGCTATAGACCCAAACTTTGCTAAGTTGCTGTAGACTCGGGACAGAGAGAGAGAGAGAGAGAGAGAGAGAGAGAGAGAGAGAGAGAGAGAGAGAGAGAGAGAGAGAGAGAGAGAGAGATGGCAGCTTAGCTCGAAGGTGTTAAGCCTCTACTTGAATTACCCTGTGACGGAAGTCGATAGTTTTGGGTCTTTTAGTGAAATTATCGAGAGGCTGTGAAGCGGGGTGGTGGGTCTTGATTTCCTGATGTGGCTGAAGTCTCTTTGTCGAATTGGGAAAGTGGTCTTAGTGCTTCCTTGGACCCTGCCAGTTTACCCTCTGAATAAATGATTTTCCTTGAGGAGTTTTGTGTCGTTTCTGATGTCCATTATTTATTGTTATTGAAAGGGTTATTCTTAGTTTATGTGTTTCTTGGTAGAGTCTTTGTCTTTCTTGGTTGAGTGTGTCTCTCTTGGTAGTCTATGTCTTTCTTGGTTGAGTGTGTCTTTCTTGGTAGTCTTTATGTATTTCTTGGTTGCGTATGTCTCTCTTGATAGTCTTTGTCTGTCTTGGTTGAGTATGTCTCTCTTGGTAGTCTATGTCTTTCTTGGTTGAGTGTGTCTTTCTTGGTAGTCTTTATGTATTCCTTGGTTGCGTATGTCTCTCTTGATAGTCTTTGTCTGTCTTGGTTGAGTATGTCTCTCTT
>NW_024744839.1:4822147-4845573 GCF_018991925.1 Homarus americanus
CACACACACGCACTCAAAATACCTTCTGGTGGTTAGTGGTTGGTGGTAGTGGGTAGTGATTGTGGTTGTTGGGTGGTGCTTTGTGGTTGTTGGGTGGATGGTAGGTGGGTGGGTGGTTGGTGATGATGGGGGGGTGGTGATGATGGATGGTGGTGGAGAGAGAGAGAGAGAGAGAGAGAGAGAGAGAGAGAGAGAGAGAGAGAGAGAGAGAGAGAGAGAGAGAGACAATGCTATCACATATTTATATTGTGTGGAACATGTGTGTATCTGTTTATACGTATGTTTAGTTAAAAGAACATCTGTGTATATACATATTTGTATACTGGGACGTATAAGTATATGTTTATATACATACTGTGTCTGTATGAGTGTCATAGCTCAAAAAACACATATATCACCCGTGTTTACCCCTGACAGCACCAATATCGTCGCAGTGGGTGGGTGGGCGTGCAGTGGGTTGACGGGTGGGCTGTGGGTTGTAATGGGTTTAGATAACAGTGTTAAATGTATTCCGGTGTTGACTTAGGTACGTGAAAATAATTCATTTATCAGCCAGATGAATAGGCGATTAGCCAGGCGATTAATTAGTCACGGCGATTAATTTTGAGAATATATGAGCCATTTCTCTTAGGGATTTTTAAGCCTAGCTGGAGACATTTACCATTGAGAGATTTATTTTATATTTTTTCTTTTATTATCATTTTTGTTTGTCTCTCTCTTCTCTTAATTGAAGTCATTAAGGATTTTCCTCGTTTATAATTAATTAATTGTCATTTTTTAACAGATTTTTTATTAGATTTTTTTTCTAGTATTAAATATTTTTCTGCATTTAACGCTGAGTACTTGATGTCTTTTTTGTATGTTTGTCTTGATTCTTGATTAGGTATTTTTTTTATTTTTACAATAAGTCATTGTACTCAAGACGTTAAGATATTGTACTCAAGGAACTAAGTCATTGTACTCAAGACGTTAAGATATTGTACTCAAGGAACTAAGTCATTGTACTCAAGGAAATAAATCATGTACTCAATAAGTCATCGTACTCAACGGAATTAAAATTCACTATTTTTTTTTCTTTCGTTATATTTTCTATTTTCCTTTATCTTTATTCTTTTTTCTATCCTTTATCATCTTTTTCCCCCATTTCATTTTATCTTTATTACTTTATTATCGTTTACATCTATATTTATCGCTCGTTCCTTCACACCAATTCTGATGTTATTAGCCAAATTTCTTCCCCCACTTCTGCACGGGTGATCCATAAAGGTGCCGATGCTGACGTGCAAAATTATCGTTTCCAGAATACTTCCTCCCCGCGAGACGGAATTTCGCGGGATACAAATTCGCGGGACGGAAATGTGTAGGAGGAGTTTTTACGATTACTAAAATACGCAGAGGTACAGAAAACTGAGACGCCTGGTTGATTATTATTATTATTATTATTATTATTATTATTATTATTATTGTTATTATTATTATTATTATTATCATTATCATTATTATTATTATCATCATCATCATCATCATCATCATCGTCGTCGTCATCATCATCATCATCATCATCGGCGTCGTCGTCGTCGTCGTCGTCGTCGTCATCATCATCATCATCATCGTCGTCGTCGTCGTCGTCATCATCATCATCATCATCGGCGTCGTCGTCGTCGTCATCATCATCATCATCATCATCATCATCATCATCATTATTATTATTATTATTATTATTATTATTTTTTTTTTTTTTTTTTTTAATGGATCTTTCTTACGTTGTTTTGTTTAGTTTTATTTTAGAAGCTTTTTTTCCGCTACAGGTGAAGACATGAAGGCGTATTAAGACCATTATATGTTGTTGTTTTTTGTTCTGTTGTCTGGATGTTATGTTGTTCTTGTTGTTCTGGATTTCGTTAATGTTCTTGTTGTTGTTAATGTTTTTGTTGTCGGTATTGATGTTTTTGTTATTTTTTTATGTTAATTATGCCGTTGATATTTTGATGATGTTAATGTTTTTGTCGTTATTATTGTTGTTTTTGTTATTACTGTGATTTTAATATGCTATTACGTCATTAAGAGGGAGAGAGGGAGAGATATGGTATTGGACAGGAGAAGACAGATGTATCACAATAGACAGATACCTTCAACACGTCTGTCAATTTCAGACTGAAACTCCACCTACACATTGACGAAGGTTAAAAAAAATGAAATTGAAAGCTGCCAAGTGAGCGGAAATTTACGTTAATATGATTGCAAAATTAACTTGTCCGTTGCATTACAAATATTCCTTTGTTTTTTTCCGAGCTATTTCATAAACCTGCATTATTTATCTAGTCTTTTAAAATTTGATTCAGATAAGTTATCTTTTTTTCAGATTAACTAGAATATATTAATTGATATATGGGGATTGAGGACACCATTGAATTTATGATATTAGGATCTCGTTACGTGTGAAAAAAGAAAAGATAATTTAATTAACTCTTAAGATACAGAAACCTGTGAATAACGTGGCTTAATAACCTTTAGATTAAATTCTGATACGTGTGAATATACCTGTTTACCGAGTCAGGTCGAGGCGTAATGAGAATGTGAACAATTGATGTATTAATGTCCTCCAATGAGAGCCAGGTGTGTGTGTATATCCACCAGGTGTGTATATCCACCAGGTGTGTATATCAACCAGTTGTGTATATCCACCAGTTGTGTATTTCCAGTATGACTTACTACAACGTCGTGGAGTTATTGACAGCTTAGTTCCAGTGTGTCAATATGTTGGTTGGTATAGTACAGGTCCGTCCACTCAGAGCCATATTGTATAGGTCAGGGGTGGGCAACCTTTTTGAGTGTGTGTGCCAAAATCGACCAAATCTTTGATACAAAATTTTCTCTCGTGCCAACCAAAATTTCCGGGTCACATATTATTTGGTATCTTTTACGTAATGGGAGAACCTTTTCAATACCAAGCTCAATATCGATTTACTCGACTAAAACACAATAAAAGGATATAAAACTAAAGATATTCTTTTATTGATTCTTAATCCTTTATGAATGATGCATAAAAACCACAGAGAAAATATAAAAGTTATTTTACCTACAAAAATACACACTGTATTATATTAAACCAAAGCGAATCCTTAATATTTTTAACAGAATACATCAAATGAAAATTACAGAACGAATAATTGTGAACCTTTTCTTTATTTAGAATCAATGAGACTTCTGCTGCTGCATCCCTGATGATAGATAATTTATATCCGGTTTATATTTTGTAACCTTGAGAGATATACATGCGCTACTAGTTTCATCAGTAAGGCTACTTCTATTATGAGACTTAACAGAGTTCATCACTGAGAACAATGATTCACAAGAATATGTAGATGAAAAAATGGATAGTAATGTTGTTGCAAGTTTTTTTAAACAGACAAAAGTTTCTGGAATAGTATTCCAAGTCCTCAGTACCTCGTTTTCGGCATTTCTCTCTCTTACTCCCTTCTCTAATCGATCCTTTTCAATACTTTCCAAGTCAGCTCTAAGCTCAACAAATTTCTGCCTCCAAATTGAGCTAGTTTGAAATTCAATCAATTGCATTTCAAAATCATCCATATCTATCCATGAAAACTTCTGCAAGTTTAGTTCATCCAGTTTTATACTGTCTGGAAACTTAATGAATTTTGCAGTCTCTTCTAATTCTCTGAACCTAGCAAATCTCGTTGAGAACTGCTCAACAGTTGACTCAATGATGTTTACAAATAGCTTCTGAAGACACTGGCAGTCTGTTTTGTCATCCTTTGTGAGATCATTGATGTATTTCTTTAGGTTTGGAAAGTATCTAAATCTTTCACTATCTACATCCCTCTTAAAAACTCCTAGTTTCATTTCAAATGCCTTTATGTAATCAAACATAACATCAAGTGTCTTACCAGAGCCTTGTAATTTAACATTTAAGTCATTTAAATGTTCACATAAATCTGCAAAAAACATTAGTTTACAAACCCACACGATGTCAGACATTTCTTTATAAGACATTTGTTGGTTAATCAGAAAGAGATTTATCTCATCCATGCATTCAACAAATCGTTTCAAAACAAATCCTCGACTAAGCCAACGAACATTGTTGTACATTGTTAGTCCTTTGTACACCGAATCCACCTCATTCAATAAATTCCGAAATTGTCTTTTATTTAAGGCACGTGCAGAAATGTAATTAACAACCTTGGTGACTGTTTGCATCACTTCTTGAAGTTCCCTTAGACCAGCTTTAGCACATAAAGCCTCCTCATGTATGATGCAATGAAAACCTATCAGCGGATGACCAACATGTTTTGCAAACAGATTTACAAATCCTGCTTCCTTACCAATCATACTGGGTGCACCATCTGTTGTGACGGATACTACTTTTGAAATGTCAATTTGTCGAATAGATAATTCGTTCACAACTGCTTTACATATGTCAGCCCCAGTGGTACGCTCAGGTAGTGTTACAAGGTTAATCATCTCTTCGCATACCTCATCATCCCTACAAAATCGAGAAAAAATTGCTAGCCTAGCTGATGATGTAATATCTGTGCTTTCATCAACACAAATAGAAAAGAACTTACATGAAGCTAAATCCTTTGTTAATTGGTCAGTTGTATTCATTTCCATCTTAAGTATCCTATCCTTAACTGTTTTTCTACTCACAGACAAATCTTTAATGCGCTGAATAATCTTGTCCTTTTCTGAAAGGTTATCAAAAAGGAAAGGAGCACATTCTAGCCATGCTTCTTTAATATACTCCCCATCACTGAGTGGCTTTCCATGTTGGACAATAACTTTTGAAACCTCAAAACCAGCAGCAACTAAGTTGGAACTTGGCCTACCTGAAATAAATTTCATCAAAACATCAGACTGTTTTTTTGTCTTAATCATTTCACGAGAAATTAAATTTAAACATTCATATAGCTGAACTTGGATTTTGCTAACCGATAAATTCTTTGCGAAACTGCAAAACTCGAAAAAATATATAAAATATTAATGATGGTAAAGGAGTCACACCACGTCTGGCCGCATGGCTAATTATTTAACAACAGAACGGGAAACAATCCTTCCACCCGCTGCCGCCAAGGCGGCATGCGGTTGCCATATAAAGGGTTTTTTTTATTGAGGTGAGCCCGGGTCTCGCGTGCCGGAAAGAAGCCGTATGGAGAGAGTTATACGTTATTGGATTTATTTTCCCTTTTGTTTCTTCGTTATTTTTCTTTTATTCGCTATTTTGTTATTTATTACTTTCTTGTATATTACTTATCTGCTCTTCACTACTTTCCTGGCTCTCCACTACTTTCCTGACTCTTCACTACTTTCCTGGTTCTTCACTACTTTCCTGACTCTTCACTACTTTCCTGACTCTTCACTACTTTCCTGACTCTTCACTACTTTTTCTTTCCGACTCTTCACTACTTTCCTGGCTCTTCACTACTTTCCTGACTCTTCACTACTTTCCTGCTACTTGGACTCTTCACTACTTTCCTGGTTCTTCACTACTTTCCTGACTCTTCACTACTTTCCTGACTCTTCACTACTTTCCCCGACTCTTCACTACACTACTTTCCTGGTTCTTCACTACTTTCCTGACTCTTCACTACTTTCCTGACTCTTCACTACTTTCCTGACTCTTCACTACTTTCCCGACTCTTCACTACTTTCCTGACTCTTCACTACTTTCCTGACTCTTCACTACTTTCCCCGACTCTTCACTACTTTCCTGGTTCTTCACTACTTTCCTGACTCTTCACTACTTTCCTGACTCTTCACTACTTTCCTGGTTCTTCACTACTTTCCTGACTCTTCACTACTTTCCTGACTCTTCACTACTTTCCTGACTCTTCACTACTTTCCCGACTCTTCACTACTTTCCCGACTCTTCACTACTGTCCTGGTTCTTCACTACTTTCCTGGTTCTTCATTACTTTCCTGTCTCTTCATTACTTTCCTGGCTCTCCACTACTTTCCTGACTCTTCACTACTTTCCCGACTCTTCACTACTTTCCTGACTCTTCACTACTTTCCTGGCTCTTCACTACTTTCCTGGCTCTTCACTACTTTCCTGGCTCTTCACTACTTTCCTGACTTTTCACTACTTTCCCGACTCTTCACTACTTTCCTGGTTCTTCACTACTTTCCTGACTCTTCACTACTTTCCTTATTCTTCTCTACTTTTCTGACTCTTCACTAGTCTACTGACCAGCCTCGAGTACAATGATGATGTACAGACGCCTTACCTCGAGTACAATGATGGACAGACGCCTTACCTCGAGTACAATGATGGACAGACGCCTTACCTCGAGAACAATGATGATGTACAGACGCCTTACCTCGAGTACAGTGATGGACAGACGCCTTACCTCGAGTACAATGATGATGTACAGACGTCTTACCTCGAGTACAATGATGTACAGACGCCTTACCTCGAGTACAATGATGGACAGACGCCTTACCTCGAGAACAATGATGATGTACAGACGCCTTACCTCGAGTACAGTGATGGACAGACGCCTTACCTCGAGTACAATGATGATGTACAGACGCCTTACCTCGAGTACAATGATGCACAGACGCCTTACCTCGAGTACAATGATGCACAGACGTCTTACCTCGAGTACAATGATGCACAGACGCCTTACCTCGAGTACAATGATGGACAGACGCCTTACCTCGAGTACAATGATGATGTACAGACGCCTTACCTCGAGTACAGTGATGATGTACAGACGCCTTACCTCGAGTACAGTGATGGACAGACGCCTTACCTCGAATACAATGATGATGTACAGACGCCTTACCTCGAGTACAATGATGCACAGACGCCTTATCTCGAGTACAATGATGCACAGACGCCTTACCTCGAGTACAATGATGGATGTCCCTGTACTAAAGAATACAAACCTCGGTTCCTATTTTCTTTCCATCTCTCATGTTTTATCCTTTTTGTTGATTCCTTCATTATTCACGGTTTCTGTCTCCCCCTCTGGTCCACCCAAACACGAAATTGGAGAAGGAGTAATGACCGATAAAGCAGATTCAGATACGTGTGAAATGTCCTAAGTTAATGTCTTCAGATAAGCGTGAATTCAATAATAGATTCAGATCGCCGTGAATGCCTTGACTTGTTAATTTTTGCGTGAGGGTTAATAAACGTCTCAATATCAGGATATATTAAGAGTAAGATTATTTATTCGGTGTTAATACCATGATGTAATACCTCATTAACCTCTATTAGACTCGAGAGATGTTATATACCAGGGTTTATCAATTGTTATATTTTATAAACGTAACCTAACCTAATCCTTTGAACACTATGATTTAATCACTGTAACTGCGTCGTCCGGAATCCTTTCATCATTATCGTTCTTGACCGCGGGAGGCAGTCGTTAGCGCAACCACAACTGATAAGACTTATCTTCTGAGCGGTTGAGTCCTCGGCTGTACCCAAGATTCTCTTATCGTAAACTGGTGCCTTGTTGACCCCAGGCACATGACCATACGATCTCCAGGAATTATAAAGGAACTGGTCGACACGGTGTAATTTCGCCTCATGTATAGTAGTATAGCGGGTGACGTGTATGTATGATATGTATAAATATTTGTAAAGCATGAAATATATAATAATAATAATAATAATAATAATAATAATAATAATAATAATAATAATAATGATATTAATAATGCGACATTCCAGAGACTCCTATTGGTACTATACTGTATACTAAAGATACATATCCCTTTAGTGAAGGACTTGAGGGGAATAAATCTGAATCCGTCACCCCTTATCCCCTTTCTTCTCTTTCCCTCTCCTCTTTTCCTCTCTTCTGTTCCCCTCCCCCCTCTCCTTCCCTTTATGAGACCCCCCCGTCCCTCCCTTCTCCCTGTTCCCTTTTTGGACCTCCTGGACAGGTGGATGTTCACAGGTAAGATAATTTACGTGTTAATTAGTGACACAGGTGTGGGTATTATGAACATTATATAGTGCCTGGATATCTTGGCGACATTATTTATTTATACATTGTTGAAAATATAAATAATGTAAACTATTTCTGAAGTATAGATCATTTATTAAAACATTGCTCGTCAGTATTAATTATGTAAACATTGCTTAAGTAAATATCATGGATTTAAACAGTGATTATGTAAGTTTTCTTCATTTAAACATTCTCTATATTTTTGTGTGACACTGAAACCTAGTGAGGCTAATACTAACACACACACACACACACAAACTCGTTCTCCAAGCAACATTCACACGACACACGACTGACTGCCGTTGGTGCTATACTGATGTAATGGTAACATGTGTGACACTCAGAGGTGCCAAATTTGACACCTGACACGGCTCGCTATGTCTCGTGTCATGTTTACTCTTCCGAGCGGTGTGTATTGTACAGTGTCTTGTAACTCGTATTAAATTGACCCATTTATATATTAAACATTTCAGGTTTTATAGTTAATACTTTAATATATTATACTTTTTAGATGTAGTGAGATAAAAGAGATAATGGTTGGACCTCAATATTTATAACAAAATAAACCTTTTTCTCTCTAACAAAAGGAATTTGTTTTAAACTGATGAATGTATTTACACAAGACGGAAATGATTCATCTGTGTATGCTTTATTTAGTGTTACTATACTGATCAGGTTAAGAGTGGAGGGGGCGAAGGAGTGTTATATGGATGGGGGTGGGAGGGGTGGGGAGATGAGGGGTGGGTGAGGGATGAGTGAAGGATGGGGTGAGAAGGGTGGGTGAGGGATGAGGACGGTGGTGAGGGATGGTGAGGAGGGTGGGTGAGGGATGGGTGAGACGGTGAGTGAGGGATGGGTGAGGAGGGTGGGTGAGAAGGGTGGGTGAGGGATGGGTGAGGGATGAGTGAGGGATGGGTGAGAAGGGTGGGTGAGGGATGAGGAGGGTGGGTGAGAAGGTGGGTGAGGAATGAGGAGGGATGGGTGAGGGATGAGGAGGGATGGGTGAGAAGGGTGGGTGAGGGATGGGTGGGGAGGGTGGGTGAGAAGGGTGGGTGAGGGATAGGTGAGACGGTGGGTGAGGGATGGTGAGGACGGTGGGTGAGGGATGAGTGAGGGATGGGTGAGAAGGGTGGGTGAGGGATGGGTGAGACGGTGGGGAGGATGGGTGAAGAGGAGGGTAGGTGAGGGATGGGTGAGACGGTGAGGAGGGATGGGTGAGGAGGTGGGTGAGGGATGGGTGAGACGGTGGGTGAGGAGGGTGAAGAGTGAGGGAGCAGTTCCATTCTAAGCAATTACCTTATACAGTCTGTTCGGGAGGGAAGCTACATTATTATACAGAATTTGTTGCCGATCTCAACACTAACACTGCCACTCATCTTCGGGTGTTGGAGGAGTGGCTGTGGTGTTGGAGGAGTCTCTGTGGTGTTGGAGGAGTGACTGTGGTGTTGGAGGAGTGGCTGTGGTGTTGGAGGAGTGGCTGTGGTGATGAAGAAGTGGCTGTGGTGTTGGAGGAGTGGCTGTGGTGTTGGAGGAGTGGCTGAGGTGTTGGAGGAGTCTCTGTGGTGTTGGAGGAGTGACTGTGGTGTTGGAGGAGTGGCTGTGGTGTTGGAGGAGTCTCTGTGGTGTTGGAGGAGTGACTGTGGTGTTGGAGGAGTGGCTGTGGTGTTAGAGGAGTGGCTGTGGTGTTGGAGGAGTGGCTGTGGTGTTGGAGGAATGGCTGAGGTGTTGGGTACTCGTCCGTCTCCCACAACCTAACGATAGGGTTGTGATCGCACCCTTTACTTAGCCACTCCACAAGTTGTATATCTGACCCCAAAATTCACTTCCCTCAAAACACCTTTTCTGGAATATACTTTTGGGGAGTTTTTTGAGGAATGAATTTTTTTGGTAAACATTTCATATCGCTCACAAACTATTGTCCGGAATACGTTATTTTGAGAGAGGTACAAGACCCAGGTAATTTTGATAAAGAGAAGGAAGAAGAAAGTAAATAACAAATTGTGAAAGTCAGTAACTGAATAAAGTTATGAATAATAAAATAAGAGATATTGAATTAAATAAGACATTGAGTAAAGTAGAAATATAATAATAATAATAATAATAATAATAATAATAATAATAATAATAATAATAATAATAATAATAATAATAATAATAATAATAATAATAATAATAATAATAATAGTTTTAATAATATTAATAATAATAATATTAATAATAATAATAATAATAATAATAATAATAATAATAATAATAATAATACGATAAATAAATTAATATAAAAAAAATCGATAAAAGACGAAAAATTAAACACCTTTTGGCTCTCCTCCTTAATACGAGTTCCTTAAGCTGCTTTGCATAATACCCCCAAGACTTTGAAATATAGAGACCATGCTTATCGATATGTCTTAAGACCTCGAGAGAGATAGAGACAATGTGTGTTCTCTCTCTCTCTCTCTCTCTCCTTTTCTCTTTTTTCTCTCTTTCTCTCTCTTTCTCTGCCTGCCTGCCTGCCTGCCTGTCTGTCTGTCTGTCTGTCGCGATATATTTACCAGGCAGTGAAACACAAAGAGTACTAGAGAGCTTAATCCAGCATATATAACCCATCTTTTTATTTTTGTCATGACCAAAACAATGACATCAAACTGATTAAAATGTACAGTGTTTTTTGTTTTGTTTTTGTTTTAAGAGATTTTATGAGTGAAATGAGTTTTGTTTGACGGTTGCTTTATTTTTTTGGTGTTTGTTATTTGTTGTATGTTAAAAATATAGTGATAATAATCCTGTGGAAAATTCAGTGTTTAATGAATGGACTCTCTCTCTCTCTCTCTCTCTCTCTCTCTCTCTCTCTCTCTCTCTCTTAATGGTTCAGTGGGTAAAGAACTCGCCTCATACCAAAATAACTATGGCTTCGATCCCTAGCCTAAGTACAGGAATAGGTTCATTTTTTATGTACTCTGTCTTGTACTATCAATAACACAATGAGTCCACTATCGAGTACACGTAGCAATGATAAAACTACTCTTAGGTGGACCAGACTTAGGTGGACCATACTTAGGTGTACCAGACTTAGGTGAACCAAACTTAGGTGTACCAGACTTAGGTGGACCAAACTTAGGTGGACCAAACTTAGGTGGACCAGACTTAGGTGAACCAAACTTAGGTGTACCAGACTTAGGTGGACCAAACTTAGGTGAACCAGACTTAGGTGAATCAAACTTAAGTGAACCAGACTTAGGTGAACCAAACTTAGGTGTACCAGGCATAGGTGGACCAAACTTAGGTCTACCAGACTTAGGTGAACCAAACTTAAGTGAACCAGACTTAGGTGAACCAAACTTAGGTGTACCAGACTTAGGTGGACCAGACTTAGGTGAACTAAACTTAGGTGGACCAGACTTAAGTGAACCAGACTTAGGTGGACCAAACTTAGGTGGACCAAACTTAGGTGTACCAGACTTAGGTGGACCAAACTTAGGTGAACCAGACTTAGGTGAATCAAACTTAAGTGAACCAGACTTAGGTGAACCAAACTTAGGTGTACCAGGCATAGGTGGACCAAACTTAGGTCTACCAGACTTAGGTGAACCAAACTTAAGTGAACCAGACTTAGGTGAACCAAACTTAGGTGTACCAGACTTAGGTGGACCAGACTTAGGTGAACTAAACTTAGGTGGACCAGACTTAAGTGAACCAGACTTAGGTGGACCAAACTTAGGTGGACCAGACTTAAGTGAACCAGACTTAGGTGGACCAAACTTAGGTGTACCAGACTTAGGTGAACCAAACTTAGGTGTACCAGACTTAGGTGGACCAAACTTAAGTGAACCAGACTTAGGTGAATCAAACTTAAGTGAACCAGACTTAGGTGAACCAAACTTAGGTGTACCAGACTTAGGTGGACCAAACTTAGGTGTACCAGACTTAGATGAACCAAACTTATGTGAACCAGACTTAGGTGAACCAAACTAAGGTGTACCAGACTTAGGTGGACCAGACTTAGGTGAACTAAACTTAGGTGGACCAGACTTAAGTGAACCAGACTTAGGTGGACCAAACTTAGGTGGACCAGACCTAAGTGAACCAGACTTAGGTGAACCAAACTTAGGTGGACCAGACTTAGGTGAACCAAACTTAGGTGTACCAGACTTAGGTGGACCAAACTTAGGTGTACCAGACTTACGTGAACCAAACTTAGGTGGACCAGACTAAGGTGAACTAAACTTAGGTGGACCAGACTCTCGCAGGGCGGTGTGGGAGTAAGTCAGTCTCTGATGAAAGGTAATATAAGTGAGGAGATAATCACCTGCCTCTGGACGCCTTCTGTCATATTAGTAAAGGAAAAAAAAGCGACAATATTTCAATCAGTGGCTTGTTATCATCCAGCGTTGATATGTTGCAGCTATTATGTCATCAGAGAGAGGGGGGGGGGAAGGGTGGGGGGAAGGGAGGGTGGGAGGGTGGGAGGGGTGGTTGAGGAGGTAGATAATGGGTGGGAGGAAGGAGAAGAGAAAGGGATTGAGGAGGAGGAGGTCTGGTTGAGAGTACGAAAAAGCAATATACGACTTCATATATCGCTATCGATATACAATATCTCCCACCATGGTTGTCCTCCCACTATGGTTGTCCTTCCACTATGGTTGTCCTCCCACTATGGTTGTCCTCCCACTATGGTTGTCCTCCCACCATGGTTGTCCTCCCACTATGGTTGGGGACCTTGTTGACTGGGAACCGGGGACCTCGTTGACTGGGAAACGGGGACCTTGTTGACTGGGAACCGGGGACCTTGTTGACTGGGAAACGGGGACCTTGTTGACTGGGAAACGGGGACCTTGTTGAGGGAACAAGGGACCTTGTTGACTGGGAACCGGGGTCCTTGTTGATTGGAAACCGGGGACCTTGTTGACTGGGAAACGGGGACCTTGTTGACTGGGAACAAGGGACCTTATTGACTGGGATCCGGGGACCTTGTTGACTGGGAACCGGGGAATTTGTTGACTGGGGAACCGGGACCTTATTGACCGGGAACCGGGGACCTTGTTGATTGGGGAATCGGGGACCCAATTGACTGGGAACCGGAGACCTTGTTGACTGGGGAACCGGGGACCTTGTTGACTGGGGAACAGGACCGGGACCTATTGACTGGGAACCGGGGACTTTGTTGATTGGGAACCGGGGACCTATTGACTGGGGAACCGGGGACCTAATTGACTGGGAACCGGAGACCTTGTTGATGGGGAACCGGGGACCTTGTTGACTGGGGAACCGGGAACCTTGTTGACTGGGAACCGGGGACTTTGTTGACGGGGAACCGGGGACCTTGTTGACTGGGGAACCGGAGACTTTTGACTGGGGAAACGGGGACCTTGTTGACTGGGGAACCGGGGACCTTGTTGATTGGGGAACCGGGGACCTTGTTGACTGGGGAACCGGGGACCTTGTTGATTGGGGAACCGGGGACCTTGTTGACTGGGGAACCGGGGACCTTGTTGACTGGGAACCGGGGACCTTGTTGACTGGGGAACCGAGGAAATTGTTGACTGGGAATCGGGGACCTTATTGACTGGGAACCGGGGACCTTGTTGACTGGGAACCGGGGACCTTGTTGACTGGGAACCGGGGACCTTGTTGACTGGGAACCGGGGACCCTGTTGACTGGGAACTGGGGGACCTTAGTGGGTTAAAGTCGTTGTTCTCACACCTGTTTTGCATATTGGTGAGCGGCAGTGCTAGAACCATCCTATGATTTAAAGCTTTGTAAAGTACAGGGTGTTTCATAAGTCGTTTACCATAGAAAGAATAAATGTTTTTCCTCATTTTCTTTTTTCTTTTTTTTCTTTTTCTTTTTTTTCATTCTTTTTTCTTAATCTTTTTTTTCTGTTTTTTTATCAGGTAAGGGGATTATAACATGAACGTTGATGATAAAGGAAGCAATTAACATAGAGCAGACCAGGAAAGGAGGCGGAGTAGCAATCTATGTTAGGGATAATCTGAAGTGTGAAATAAATAAGGAAATAAAAACTGAGCGGAATACAGAATCAATTTGGATAGAATTAAGCGACGGTAGGGAAAAATTAATCACAGGAGTAATATATAGACCTCCCAATCTTGATAAGAGTCAATGAGCGACTTATCTGGGATGAAATGCGCAGGGCTTCCATACACAACAAAGTCTGTATAGTAGGCGACTTTAACCTTGGCCAAATAGATTGGACTGACCTTACGGGTAACTCAGAATCAGAGGATTTTCTCGAGACGATCCAGGACTGTTTCCTAAGTCAACATATAACCGAACCCACACGGGGTAATAATATACTCGATTTAGTTCTGTCGAACAGAGAAAACCTCATTAGCAATGTCGAGGTAGGGAACGAACTTGCAAACAGCGATCACAAAGAAATTAGATATCAGTTAGATTTTCAGTTCAGACGTAAGGAAAATTCCACTAAAGTACCAGATTTCAGAAGGGCAAACTTTGACAGTTAAAAGAGTCAGCTGAGAGAGGGGGTGTCGTTCTTGGCCGTGAAACTGACAGATGACTCCGACCTGATAACGAGATCTGAGATTGCCGAGTTCCACGACAATTTAAATAATGAGTTACTTAATGCACAAAGGCAGAACATACCATACAAAAATCTCAGATCAGGCAACAATGACCCAAAATGGATAAATAATTATTTAAAGAACATCATTGGCCAAAGGAAGGCTATAGGTAGAAGGATAAAGCGTGGCGAAATTTACCTCCAGGATTATTATAAGATATTGGCGAGTAGGGTTAAAACCGAGATAAGGAAAGCCAAGAGGAATAATGAGGTAAGGATAGCAAGGGAGGCGAAGACAAGCCCCAAGGGATTCTATCAAATGTATCAAACTAAAACAAGAGAAAAGATTGGGCCAATACAGTCAGATACCGGCGAGGTAACTGATAACGGCAGAGAAATAAGCAAGAATCTGATTAAATATTTTTCAACAGTTTTCACCACCGAAAAGTTTAACATGATACCCGAGGCACTGACTCTATTCAGAGATAGTGAAGAAAACAAATTAAGCGAGATAGTAGTGACTAGTAACGATGTTAGTAAGCAAATAGACAAACTAAAGCCTAATAAGTCACCTGGTCCCGATGAGATATTTGCCAGAGTATTAAAGGAATGTAAGGAAGAGCTTAGTATGCCCTTAGCAAAGTTGTTTAACATGTCCGTAAAAACAGGTGTAGTACCAGAAAGCTGGAGGGTAGCGAATGTAATACCGATTTTCAAGAAGGGGGATAGATCACTATCCTCTAACTACCGCCCAATCAGTCTAACATCAATAGTAGGCAAATTACTGGAAGCAATCATTTCAAACTCTATTCGAAATCACCTGGAGAAGCACCGATTGATCAATGATTCCCAGCATGGCTTCAGAAGCGGACGTTCTTGTCTAACTAATCTATTAACATTCTTTTCATCAGTTTTCGAATCGGTGGACGAGGGGCACAATTATGATGTGGCATATCTCGACTTTAGCAAAGCCTTCGACAGAGTCCCCCACGAAAGACTAATTAGAAAGGTAAAAGCACATGGCATCAAAGGTAACATCCTTAAATGGATTAGGGCGTGGTTACAGGAGAGGAAACAGCGAGTGAGCATTAACAGCACTAAATCCCATTGGAGCAACGTCACAAGTGGAGTTCCCCAAGGCTCAGTACTTGGACCATTATTATTTATAATATACATAAACGACATAGATATCGGCATAGACAGCAACATAAGTTAATTTGTTGATGACACTAAAATATGACGTGTTATTAAATCTGATGTTATTTATTTATTTACTTAGACTTTAGCAAAGCATTTGACAGAGTACCGCATGAGAGGCTTCTGAGAAAAATTAAGGCTCATGGTATCGAGGGGAAAGTTTTAAATTGGATAAAATCATGGCTCACCGATAGAATGCAGAGGGTCAGCCAAGATGGTGTTAAATCTGAGTGGGGCCATGTAACCAGTGGGGTTCCCCAGGGGTCAGTACTAGGCCCACTCTTGTTCATAATCTACATAAACGATCTAGATACTGGGATCAGCAGTGACATAAGCAAGTTTGTGGATGACACCAAAATAGGGCGGCAGATTAATTCAGGGCAGGATGCAAATGCATTACAGGAGGATCTAAATAAACTGCAGGGGTGGTCTGAAAAATGGCAAATGAAATTCAACACCAGCAAGTGCAGCGTACTTAATATTGGAAGAACAAATACTGTCAATATATACAGTCTTAACAACATCAACCTAGAGAAGTCGACTTGTGAAAGAGACCTAGGGGTACTTGTAAGCCCGGACCTACGGCCTAGAAAACAGTGCGTTAATGTTCGAAATAGGCAAACAGAGTATTGGGCTTTATATCTAGACGTGTAAGTAACAAGAGTGCAGAGGTCTTATTGCAACTATGTCTTGCGCTAGTCAGGCCGCACCTCGATTATGCGGTTCAGTTCTGGTGCCCCTATTATAGAATGGATATAAATTCACTAGAGTCGGTGCAGCGAAGAATGACAAAATGATTCCGGGACTTAGAAACCTTCCATATCAGGATAGGGTTAAAGAAACTTAACTTGCATTCCCTAGAAAGACGAAGAGTGCGGGGAGATATGATAGAAGTATTTAAGTGGGTGAAAGGAATCAATAAAGGGGATATAGATAAAGTTCTTATAATATCCGAGCAGGATAGGACTCGGAGCAACGGATTCAAGTTGGATAAGTTTAGGTTTAGGAGGGAGATAGGAAGAAACTGGTTCACAAATAGGGTGGTGGACGAGTGGAACAAGCTTAGCAACTTTGTAGTAAGTGCGGGAACTCTGGAAAGTTTCAAAAGGAGGCTAGATAGATTCATGGATGATAGAGAGTGGTAGTAACTCTCGACAGGAGCTGCCATGCACAAGCCAACCGGCCTATTGCAGACTCCTTATTTTCTTATGTTCTTATGTGTGTGTGTGAGTGTGTGAGTGTGTGTGTGTGTGTGTGTGTGTGTGTGTGTGTGTACGTTCCTATGGAGGGGTGTGTGGCCATGATGGTGTGTGTTGTTATGGTGGTGTTTGTAGCAAGGTGTGTGTGTGTGTGTGTGTGTGTGTGTGTGTGTGTGTGTGTGTGTGTGTGTGTGTGTGTGTCTGTGTGTGTGTGTGTGTGTCGCCAACATTCACCTTAGACCTACATGGCCGTACAGGTGGTGTTCTTGGAGATAATAATCATCACTATCTTTAATTATTTCCAGTAAAGGGTAAATTAAATAGACAGTGTATCGTCGGCCTGAAGCCATAGTGAATCCGGGAACCTTGGGTCTAATATTTCCACGAATCTCGTTGTTGTCCAGAGTTCCCGAGACCACTGCAAAAAAGTTACGAGTAAGTCTTTCATGTTTTGTTTTCTTTTAAGTGTGGCTAATATTACAGCATACAGCCAGATAATAAAAATAAATGAAATAAGTTAAATAAAATAAGTTGGTTTCGTTCTTTCAATAAAAAATAATACAAAAATACCTGGTACTTGTCTCACCGCCGACCACTCAGTAAACACGTGTTACCAGATGAGCGAGTCACCCCTATGAAGAGCAACTTGTACCGATGCCCCTCCACTGTCGGATTAAACTGGACGGACTTTGTCAAAAACACCATAATTCACTGCTTTATAGGGAATGTGTCACGCCAGGGAGGACATCAACCCAATATTTGGTTGGACGACGCCCTCACGCCTCACGACCGATGATTTCCTTGGTCAGAATTTCCCTTCGTCCTCTCTGGTTGCTTGGGTTTATCCCCTATGCATCTGGGCTCAAAGTCGTGTCCTGCATAAATTCTTAACCGAAGCTGTCATCAGAGACACATTGTCGTCCCCTGATACACGCAAGGTGGTAGAGTGGTGATGGAGAAGAAGGTGGCAATATTTGTACACCAGGAGAGTCATTATGGGGTGTAGTATTAGTTCTTGTCTCTTTATGATTACTTAACAGAATCTCTCTCTCTCTCTCACACACACAACTTATAGGTTTTCACAGGTTTCGTTTTTTTCCTCTCCTAATAACTCAGCCAGCCGCTATTCCTCCGAGTATTGGCTGGTGTGTTTGTTGGTCCTCGTGTGTTTGTGTTTGTTGTTTGGTTTAGGATATGTTGTGTTTCGTCTGGGTGAGTTGAGGCAACCGCGGAGAGAGAGAGAGAGAAATGAGGGGAGATGAGAGGGAAAGACGGAGGAAGGATAAGAAGGAGAGAGGGAAGGAATGGTGGGAGAATAAAAGGGGAACGAGTTAGGGCGAATGGAAGAGAGGGAGGAAGGGAAGATGACAAGGAGAGAGAGAGGGAGGAAGGGAGGGAAAACGAAAGGGAGAGATAGAAGGATGGAAGAAGAATTTCCCGATACGAGGAGAAGAGATTTTTACCATTGTTTATTTTGCTGTGGTGGGCCAGGTAGGACGAAGGCCGGGTAGGAGGGGATCCAGGTAGGAGGGTGGGGCAGGTAGGAGGGTGGGCCAGGTAATAGGGTCGGCCAGGTAGGAGGGTGACAGGTAGGAGGGTGGGGCAGGTAGGGAGGGTGGGCCAGGTATTAGGTCGGCCAGGTAGGGGAGGTGGGGCAGGTAGGAGGGTGGGCAGGTAGGGAGGGTGGGGCAGGTAGGGAGGGTGGCCAGGTGCTAGGTCGCACAGGTAGGAGGGTGGGGCAGGTAGGAGGTGGGGGCAGGTAGGGAGGCAGCAAGCTGAAAGGAGTCTAGGGTCGTGAGTCAGAAAGGAATGATAGTGTTGTGGTTGGTAGTGTTGATGTTGGTGGTGTTGGTGGTGGTGGTGATGTTGGTAGTGGTGATGATGAGCATTCTATGGTTCTGGTGGATACTAGTGGTGGTGGTGGTGGTGGTGGTAGGAGAAAGACTGAGTATGAGGAGAGGAAGGAGAGGCAGGAGGAGAGGGAAGGTGAAGGTGAGAGTGAGGAGAGAGGAAAGTGAAGGTGAAGGTGAGGGAATATAAAATGTCTTTTGATGTTCACAGGTTATATGTGACACAAGCGCTTAACAACCACACCACCTGACAAACATAATCACCTGACAACCTAACCACTTCACCACCTCTCAGCATCACCACCTCATCTCCATTCCCTCAGAACCTCACCCCTCCACAACCTCACCACTCCACAACCTCCCTCCACATCCTCACCCCTCCACAACCTCACCACTCCACAACCTCCCTCCACATCCTCACCACCCCACAACCTCACCACTCCACAACCTCCCTCCACAACCTCACAACCTCACCACCCCACAACCTCATCACCCCACAACCTCACAACCTCACCACCCCACATCCTCACCACCCCACCACCTCCTCTACCACCCCACAACCTCACCTCCACCACCTAACAACCCCAAACCTCACCTCCTCACCACCTCCCTCTACCACCCCACAACCTCACCTCCACCACCTAACAACCCCAAACCTCACCTCCTCACAACCTCACAACCTCCCTGACTTCCAACATTTCAACGCTCATTAGTTATTAAAGGTAGACCATTAAGTGCGCACACCTGGAAAGACTACAGGTTTATTGCTCCTTCAAACGTTCTCCCTCTTTTTTTCCCATCAGTCTCCACAACATACTAACCGGCCTAAGACTCCTTCCATAACACACCATCCGGCCTAAGACTCCTTACATAACACAATATCCGGCCTGAGACTCCTTCACCTTCCTCCATAACACACTATCCGGCTGTCGACTTTCCCGGCACTCCATCATAAACATTTTAAATTAACTCTTTATTAAACCTTCAAATGATTACCTTAAGGTCTGATGGCCTCGTATGTATGTATGTATGTATGTATGTATGTATGTATGTATGTATGTATGTATGTATGTGTGTGTGTATGTATGTATGTATATATGTATGTATGTATGTATATGTATGTATGTATGTATGTATGTATGTATGTATGTATGTATGTATGTATGTATGTATGTATATGCTGATAACCACAAGGAAAGAAGAAAACACGAAGTTCCCAAGCGCTTTCGTGTAATTCACATCTTCAGGGGTGAGTTTGTACTCCTGAAATTTTCTTCTTTCTGTGATTATCAACATACTATTCCACTTGCACCTACAGTGATTTGCACGCATGTATGTATGTATGTATATGTATGTATGCTTTGTGTATGTCATGTATGTGTGTATGTATGTATGTACATGTATGTATCATGCGTAGCATGTATGTATGTAAGTAAGTAATTTTTTAATATTCTGCAAGTCGATCATTGCAGAAGCCTCCTTATAACAGCGGTAGAGGAGGAAGTGAGGGGGGATGAGGAAAGGAGGAAGGAATGAGGAGGTGGGTTATACACTATTAGCCTCCAAAGGTCCTCATTCATTTCACCCTCTCATATGATATAAAACTCTGGGCCAGGAGTGAATCCAGCACCTCAGAGGACATTCATCCCACTACCCCTAACTACTCTCAGACTGTTTGTTTGAATCTCTCTCTCTCTCTCTCTCTCTCTCTCTCTCTCTCTCTCTCTCTCTCTCTCCTCTCTCTCATTTTCGTGCAAGGTTCTTTCAAGTACACAGTGATAATATTTAAAATATAGTTTAAAGACAAAAGAATTAATGATAGTTCAGGTAATTAGTTTAATAATATAACTTAACACATATAAAATAACTTAAGTTAACTAAATTAAACATATAAACAATCTATTCACAATATAACATAATAGTACCAGACACAACCCCTAAAATAAACAGATCTAACCTAACCTAACCTAACACAATCCCTAACCATGCCAACTTCTCCAATCACTACATATCACTTTGCAATCCCAACCCCTGATCCCTAATCTTCACCGCCCCCCACAATCCTAACCCCCACCACCACCCACAATATTAACCCTCCACCACCCACCACTGCCACAACTAACCCCCACCACCCAATCCTTAACCACTCCACCACCACCACTGCCACAATCCCTACCCTACCACCCCTAACCTCCCACCACCACCACCACCACAATCCCTAACACACCACCACCCCACATCATCAACCTCCCACCACCACCACCACAATCTCTAACCCCCCCCACACCACCCCACAATCCCTAATCCTCCCCACCCCAACCATGAAAACCCACACCACAACTACCTAATCCCCTAAAACCCACCACCACACCTGATCATAACCCTCCCACCACCACACAATCTAGCCCACCACCACCCCTGATCTAATCCTCCCACCACCACCCCCAATCATAACCTCCACCACCACCACTACCACAATCCTAACCCCACCACCACCCCACAATCATCCAACCTCCCACCACCACAACCACAATCCTAACCCCACCACCACACAATCCCTAACCCTCCACCACCACCACAATCCCTAACCACCCCCAACCCTACAATCCCCAACTCCACCACCACCACCCAATCCTAATCATCACAACCCCACAATCCTAACCCCCCCACACCACCTGATAAGCAACCCTCCACCACCACCACCACAATCCTAACCACACACACAATCCCTAACCTCCCACCACCACACCACAATCCCTAACACCCCACCACCACCCCCCTGATCCCTAACCCCCACCACTGCCACAATCCATCAACCTCCACCACCACCACCACAATCCCCTGACCCCCACCACCACCCCACCAATCACAACATCCCACCACCACAATCTCTAACCCCCAACCACCACCCTGATCCCATAACCACCACCACCACAACCACAATCCCTAACCCCCACCACCCCACAATCATAACCTCCCACCACCACAACCACAATCCCTAACCCCACCACCACAATCCCTAGCCTCACACCACACAATCCTAACCCTCCCACCACCACAACCACAATCCCTAACCCCCACCACCACCCTGATCCCTAATCCTCCCCACCCACAATCCCTAACACACACACCCCTGATCCAACCCTCCTACCACCACCACAATCCCTAACCCCCACCACCACCCCTAATCCCTAGCCTCCACCACCACCACAATTCCTAACCCCCCACCACCCACCCACAATCCTTAACCTCCTCTACCACCACAACAATCCCTAACCCCCACCACACCCCAATCCTAACCCTCCCACCACCACACAATCCTAACCCCACACCACCACCCCACAATCCTAATCCTCCTACCACCCCACAATCCCTAACCCCCACCACCACACACAATCCCTAATCCTCCCACCACCACCCAATCCCTAACCCCAACCACCACCCCAAATCCCTAATCCTCCCATCACCCCAATCCTAATCCTCCACCACCACTACAATCTAACCCCTAACCACCACCCCACAATCCTGACCTCCACCACCACCCCCAATCTAACCCAACCACCCTAATCCTAATCTCCCACCACCACCCCCAATCCCTAACCCCACCACCCACAATCCCTAATCCTCCACCACCACAATCCTAACCCCAACCACCACGCCACAATCCTGACCCTCCACCACCACCCCACAATCCTAATACTCACCACCACCCCACAATCCCTAATCCTCCACCACCCACCACCACAATCCCTAACCCCAACCACCACCCCAATCCCTAACCCCCCACCACCACCCACAATCCCTAATCCTCCACCACCACCCACAATCTAACCCCACCATCACCCCACAATCCTAACCCCACCACCACCCCACAATCCTAACCCCCACCACCACCCCACAATCCTAACCTACACTCCTGGATAAAAGAAAATGAATCATTATAATGCACTTCAAGAAACCTGTGGAAAAGCTTAGAAAGACGACCATTGTTTTAATCACAGGTAAAAACAGGTGTGTGCCTTCCTCTTATCTATGATGGATATGGATGATGGAGAACGAGAGGGAGGAAGGGAGGAAGGAAGGAGGAGAGCAGGATGGTGGGAGGAGGGAAAAGAAAGTAACAGAGAGGAAAAGTGTAGAAGGAGAAGGAAAAGTAGAAGGAGGGAGGGAAGAAAGAGAAAGTAGCAGAAAGAAGGAAAAAAATGTGAGATGAAGGAGGGAAAAATAACAGAAGAAGGAGGAAGAAATGTGTGAGGAGGAGGAAAGTGAAAGAGGAGAGGGAAGAAAGTGGGAGGGAGGAGTGAAAGGAGAAATGGGAAGGAAAAGGAAGGAAGGATCGGGTGTAAGGAAAGGGTGGAGGAAGGAAGGATCGGGTGTAGGAAGAGGTGGAGGAGGAAGGATAGAGAGCATGAAGGAAGAAAAGGAGGAAGAAATGAGAGGAGAGGAAGAAAGGGGGTAAATGGGGAGGGAGTTGGGAAGAGTGTGTGAGGGCAGCGGGAGGGATGGAAGAGAAAGGGAGTATCGAGGAAATATGAAAGAGAGGGAGAAAGGTTGGGGTGGGAGGAAGATGGAAGGAGAAAGAAATAGTATGAGAGGAAGAGTAGAGCAAAGAAGACGTAAGATAGACACAGACATAATAAACACACACACATACAG